>NW_007579537.1:60117-123174 GCF_000690725.1 Stegastes partitus | reverse complement strand
CTTTTAAAATTAATTGTTCAAGTGAAACATATTCCCTAAAATTCAGAAAAATATAAAAAGTTCTCATGTAGGGTCGGTTACACAGGATGGCATTTGAGCTGACGATAAGATTTTTGCCCTTTCCCTGACTTTCATCTCATTGTCAGTATACTCTGAATAAAACGAATTTTAAAAACTGTTCGAGTGGAAGTATTTCATATTAATATGATATTGTGGTGTACACTAGTTCTGTAGGTCTCACACACAAAGGACACTATTACTTTGAAGGGACAACATGGGTAAGTAAGGTTTTCGGTTTTGGAAAGCGGATGTTGTGGTAAAAAGTCAGTCTTGCTTTAAGTGGAGTCAAATAAATGAAGAGAGACGCAAGCTCATCTCTTGTCTCTTTTTATCAGCTTCCACAATATATTAATAATTAAAAAAGAATGTAATTGTCACCATCAAATTTGCTGTCCAACAAAAGTGTCACTACTTTGCAGAATTACATCTTTGCTGGGTACTGGTGGTTTACTTAGAGATATGTCTATATTCTAGACTTAGTCATTCATTGAGAGTGCATATCTGAGTTTGAACAGTGTGTGTTTATGTGCTCTTGTGCAGATATTAGGGTTTCCCAAATAATTATCATGTGCATGAATGTCACATTTTTGACGTTCCTGGTTTCCAGTAGTCTAAATTGTCAGGACAGCATTTCCTGGGCTGATTCTGCACATGGTTGTACACGGCTATGGACCTTTAAAATTTCTAAACAGTACTTTGGGAAGAATTAAAACGTATCCATTACATCCCCTTCCTACAATCAAATGGTCATTTTTTGACAGGCACAACAGGTAAAAGGTTATGAAACCAATGTAAAAGAATCATGGATGAACTTACAGCTGCCACAGTCAGCATGTCAAACACTTTTGTGCAGTACCGCCAGGCATTTGCGTTTCCATATTTTGTTTGACACTCATCTAGAAACAAGCAGAAAAAATGGCAATGTGGCATGAGCTTGGTAAAGAGACAGAAACATTAGCAGACATTTATAGTGACGGTAAAGTACGTACCATAAAAGCCGTACACTTGTGTTATCTGCCTGCTTTCGTGGTTTCCTCGTAGAAGTGTGATGCGATCAGGCCACTTTGCTTTTAAAGCTAACAGGTGTGTAAACGTCTCCAAGCTATAATATCCTCTGTCTACAAAATCTCCCTTGAGGAAGGAAAAGATGACATATTTAAAGAATGAAACATTAGAGAGCCTTCTGAAAACAGTGCATCTTCATGTATGAACAACCTGAGTACTGATACTTTAGCTTCTTTCAAATGTATACTCAATCGTGCAAAACAATATTTGTGGGTGTGCAAAACTATAGGCTCAAGGTGGCCATAACGTGGGGAAGCGTGGTTTGCAAGAAGATATGTTTGTCTGTTAAAGAATCAGCTGTGGATAATCAAAGCAAGAGAGCTGACTAAATGTTCAGATATTTATTTGAGATGAACAAACAGTCAACCTTAATCCAAAAAAAAATTGCACACTTCATTTCACATCTATGGTTGGTGAGCGTTTTAGCCATGCTAGGAGCAGCCTTTGGTCTATTCTGGTATATTTACCTCAACTACAACTTAGGTAAAGAATTAAAGCATTTACTTACCATGAAAATGTAATTAGTGTCTGGAACCTGGCCTCCAGTTCTGAAGAGCTCACAAAGATCATAAAACTAAACAGGAAGATTGAAAATGACTCATTATTCTTGATCATTACTTTTTTATGAACATAAACAATCACAGGTCAAAAGTGGCTCAGTATGAGCAGTGTGATAAACACTTATTAAACCCACTGTGTATTTTATACACTCTTATCTGTGAGAATATAGCAAGAGATCAGTAACAAGAATTGAAGCCAAGGCAGAGTAAAAGTGGGACTGAGACCACTTATCACTTATGCAATGAATTTTAAAGGTAGCACAGTTTATATTAGTTTTTAAAGACCCCCTGCTGTCGAAATCAACTTGTTGTTTTTTTTACTTGCTAACCTGCCCATCCTGTGTTTTTTAAATGTTGGAGTGAAATAAGCAGTCGACACTATATGACTCACCTTTGACTGTCTCAAAAACACAGATTCAGACTTTGGGGTTTTCATACATAAACTTAAGAATTCTGTCAACTTACAAGATAGAGCTTTCTTTATCATTATTTTTCTTTAGAATCGGTTTCCAGTCAACCATGTATGGCTGAACTATTCTGACACTGCAACTTATCATTGTGTAGAGAAGAGTAGTTTAACAGTGTACAGTTTTTGCATTGCTTCAGCAGACTTGTAGGTGAGCTTGAGTGCTCAAGCTGCAGAGACTGGCAGAGTGGTGGAGTGGAGATTAAGGGAGGTACTTCATAGATCCACAGATTCTAGAATAAGCAACAGTGTAGAGGTACAGCTAAGACGTTTTAAGGCAGGAAGGGATTATATTAATATAAAAACTCACTTCTTCCTAACTTATAAATATGTAACTTTGATACACACAGGTTTGCTTTGTGGTATTAACTCAACGACTGGAGAGGGACTTTAATGCTTATATTGTTTGTGCTATTTATGAATGCAATGACATCCAGACACTGTTTGATCCCAGCCATTAATATGCGTTCACTTTTTTATTTAAGCAACAGTTTTTTTAAAAAGTGACACTATTTTTAACAGGACACTTTTGGTAAAACCTAAGGCTAATTAATTATCTTTGTGGGCATTAGATTAAGAAAGTCAGACTTACTTGACCATGAATATCTCCACATACAGTAACTGGAGTAGCAACCGGCTGAACATTTGATTCTTCCAGCAGCAAATCACAAACATAATCACATAGTCTCTAAAAAAAAAAAGAAAAAAGGAGGAAAAGATGACAATAATGAGTGGTTACAACTATCCGGTTAAAACACATCATCACAAAACCAGATCACTGAAAGCGTACTAGGTAAACATTTTACTCTATCCATTTTTGTTTTTTTTTTTTAGCTTTTTCTCAAATAAGTTTATTTTCATTTTTAAAGCAAATGTATATCAGAAGACTAATGCATCAACCTTTAAAATATACAATATGTCAGTGTGACGGACTCAAGTATACCTTTTAGTTTATTACTTCAAACACACTTTGCTAATACTTTCACTTCCATAGGAGTTTTCATGCAGGATTTCAGTTCATAATGGGTCTTTTCTACATTGCTGCACTGATACTTTTAGTCAAGTAAAGGATCTGAATACCTTTTACAATAAGTGGATTCCAAACTACTTCACACTGATTAGGTGCTTTAGCTTTTCTAAGAACATTACAGAAACATGAAGCCACTTAATTGGGGCGGCAACTGATTTTTGCCTGCAGGGGGGAAAAAAATCAAAATCTTCTCTCTGACTAACATGTTGGTCAGAGATGATGTGAAAATCAAACGCACACTTGGCTCTGGGTGTTTGTAGCAGGTTCTGGTTTCAACAGTAAACAGTATTGCGTAATCATTTGCCCCCCCCAAACAACCTTTACGTAACATTTAAGTGGCAGGTATTTGAATATATTAACACCGCTACCTATAGTGAGAGAAGATACAACTACCAACACCCTACCGATGAACGCGCTGCCGTGGTTTCCGTATTTCCCACCATTACTAACTGGTAGCTAGCAGCCCTGAGCTTCCTATTTGACTTTACTGTTCGCACTGGCGTTTTCAGGCGAGTTTGTTAGCTCGTTATAATCTGGCATAACAGTAAAAAAGTGCCCCAAAATAATACTAACTCTTAAAGCTTCCGAGTAGTGTATGTTAAAGTTACTAGTCACGCTTGTTGAACAAACTTCGCATATTAAACCCGCTAGCCTCCACTGGTATTATTAAACCTTATCTTAGGTCAAATTCAGCAGCTTAGACTCACCTTTAGATCATTTTCCGGCAGATATTTGCAATGTCTTGCTATTTCAACGTACTTATCAAGGTCTAAAGGCGCCATTATCAAAAGCAGAAGATTGCTAAGGCAGTTAGCAAGCTAGGAGGTTCCTTTTCTTCTTCCTCTTCTCTTCAGCGCTCCTTCATTTTCAACTTTCGGCACATCGTCAAGTCGCCGACAGCGAACCTGAACACAACCTGTGCAAACCTTCAAAATAAAACATCTTCACCGGCGAGACAATCTCCTGGCGACAATGACTACCAAAATTAAATCAAAGACGATTTTAAGTAAGGAAATAATAATGGATTTAACACAGCTGCTCATTCTGGGAGATGTTCAATAGATTCTAGTGGCTGTTATTTCACCTTTATTTTGAAGGTGATATTTGAAAAGCATTAACTTCGGCCAACTTGACGTTTCGTTCGTGTCGTCGGTTGTGCAGCGTTCACGTAACATCGCCCCCTGCCGGTACAGAGATTGTCTCCTCCACAGTACACACGGAGAAAGACAGGCTCTTCCAAACTGATGTGTATTTGTTTGTTTCTATGTTTAAATTATTAATTTGATTCTTTTTATGTAGTTATGCCGCTTGTATAGTGCAAACAGGGAGAAACAGGGAAAATCTGCTCCCGCCTGCAATTCATTGTCAAGATCCTTTCATAGTAGTAATAACAGCAGAGGGCAAGCCAGACTAAGAAACACAGAGCTCAGGGTCTGACACAGTTGCCACCCATTGAACTGAACTTCTGGGGTTTTTTTTTTTAACTCTCTCGGTTCTGAAATTTAAGAGCAAGTTTGCATACAGTGCGCAACATAATTGAAATACTTTTCATTATAACAGTGCACAATAACAAAGCTATCACTACCTACAGCTTATCTATTATAACCGAGTTGTGATTTGAATATATGACACACTGTCAACAAACACTGAATATTATAACCTTCATTAAAAAAATATTTGTTGGACTGATTGTACAGTAGCCCAGTATGTAGCTGTTAACTGGTACCTTTTAGTATATTGAACTTGTAAACTTACCTGGTTTACATTTTTACTGGTACAGTTCTGTCAACATGAGCATAAATGCAACCACTTTGACAATTCACCCATAAGTGTGCCACATTAACCTTCAGTGTGTAAATTAGCAAAGCTCAGAAGTTGCTGGTGCAAAGTGAACTTGTCATCGAGCTCCAACACGACCCAGTAATTAGACAGTGTTGTCACTCCGTCTGAGGAGTTTCCAAACTCAGACGTCCAACTGTCAGCGCACAAAGCCAGTGCATGATGAACAGTTTCTGTTATCCAGCATGAACTTGCATCTACCAGCCAGACATTCCCAGTCCTGTCACACAGAAGCTGTCTCACATGAGGAACCTGCAGGCTGTTTCTTCCAGACAGGACAGCTGCTGCTCTTATTTTCCTGCCCATGCAAAAGCGATGCACAGACTGTCAAAGATGAGCAACACATCACTCGAGGAAACCTGGAAAGAAGACAGAGGATCCCAAGATAGTTCTCCTCTCAACAGCTGAGAGAGCACTTCAGACAACTGAAAACAGAAGGTGGTAAGAAGAAAAATCATGGAAGACCAAACCCCTTCATAGTGTAACAGAAAGGAGAAAGAAAATTAACAGAGAAACCCTTTTTCTTAACTAAGAAAGGCAGCATGGAGGAAAACAGAGTGAGAAGAGAGAGTTGAAAAAAGGGATCTCTGGAAGACTAATTGCCTTTCTGCTCATCTTTCCTTTAACCCTGTAAAGCCTGAACCATGAAATAATTACCAGAAAGTTCTAATTTTTTGAAACTGAAGTATTTATTGAACCTTCTGACAAAAACAATAAAAAAATCAATTTGCATAAATTAATATTAATTCGTATTCTGTTTGCTACATCCAGCATTTTTGTTGCATGAACTACGATCTATGCAGGATAATCTGTGCACTGCATGTGACTGTATAGGCTACATCAGGTTTTTCATGAAAACATATCACACTGATGATAGAGAGGTCTCAAAAACTCATGTGTCAAATATGATACGCTTTGCTTTACAGTGTTAAAATTGTGGCATGTTAAATCAAACCAAGTGTCTTTGGAACCAAGAACCAGCTGGGCTCAATAAGGAACTTCTGACTATGAAGTGATTTCAGAGCAGGATTGGATATAACTCGCTCCACCACCGCTGTGTCCTGCTCAGACTGGTGCCGGAAGTCTGTGTCTTTGCTGGACCCTTTAAGATATGACTCCAGGTTTATCCGCTTCTCTTGCCTCAGTTTATGGCGAACTCTCCCTCCTGCTCATTGCTTCTTACCCTCCCTGGCCCTTTAAAAAAACACACCCACATTTCTCTGAACTGTGCTGAACTGAAAGGTGTGGAAATGAGATGTGCTGAAATGAACTACAGTCATTTTACCTTCTGTGAACCTGTTCACACCCAGTCTCATAAACAGAAATGATCTGAAGGCTTTTTGTCATCTAGTTAATGTGACCTACTTAGCTGATTATCCTTATCAGGATGCTGAAATAGATTGACTGACTTTGAATTTAGGTTCTGTTAACTTAATGGACCTTTGTGTATGAGATATTTTTGTATTTAGTTATTAATTGAGTTGTAAAATTAAATAATGAAATTGACCGTATGGCTGTTTTTCTTTGTTTGTTTTGTTTTCATTTTTATTGTATTTTATCTTGTGTGGTTTTGTGGTACAAGAGATAAGTTAACGTGTTCTTTTAAAGTGAAAGATGGAGGATAGCCTCTGGAAGAAGTTCTCCTTTGCACTCTTGCACAAGTTTTTCAAGTCTGCTAGGTTATTCCAAAAAATTTGCTTTATTATTTCCCATTTCATGGTGGATGCTTGCACCTCTTTGTAATCGTTTCTGTCTTGTAATTATCTTGCATTTCTTTGTCGTTGTTTCTGTTTCTTTGTAGTCATTTTACATCTCATTGTTTTTTGTCTTTTTGTGACTGTTTTGTATCTCTTTATTGTTGTTTCTGTCTCTGTGTAGTCATTTTGCATCTCTTTGTAGTTTTTCTGTCTTCCTGTAGTCATTTTGTATTTCTTTTTGCTTATTTTCAATCTCTTTGTCTCCATTTTGTATCTCTTAGGGGTTGTTTTCTGCTTCTTTGAAGTCATTTTGTGTCTCTTTATGCTTGTTTTCTGTATCTTTGTAGTCATTGAGTATCTCTGTAGGTTTTTTCTGTCTTTCTGTCGTCATTTTGCATCTCTTTGTAGTCATTTTCTGTCTCTTTGTTGTCATTTTGCATCTCTTTGTAGTCATTTTCTGTCTCTTTGTAGTCATTTTGCATCTCTTTGTAGTCATTTTGCATCTCTTTGTGGTCATTTTCTGTCTCTTTGTTGGCATTTTGCATCTCTTGTAGTTTTTTTTGACTCTGTGTGATAATTTCACATCCCTTTGTAGTTATTTTCTGTCTCTTTGTAGTTAATTTTGTCTCATTCATTGTGCAGATTGTCTCCTTCTGTTTTCACAGACCCAGCCATCTCTCAGTAATCCTTCCATGCTGCTTAGTGGGGCTTTAGATTCTTGTGAAGATATGACTCAACATCTGGCTTCATATAGAGCCAGTATAAACAGCTGTCACCTTACAATCACAGAACCATTAAGAAAAAGTAATAAAGAAATAGAACATAAAGCTGTATTCTGCTGTAACTAATCCCACCCTTCAAAGGCAGCCGAACAGCTCCTTAACTCTTATGTTATGTTATGTTCTGGTCAAATTTGACCAATTTAAAAGTTTTATCTCTGAAAAATTTTGTAAATTTGATCCGACTGACCTGAGATTCCACGATTTTGTCCACAAAGAGGATTTCAACACAGTTTTTTGTGTTTTATTGAACTTTTGTACACTCTTGGTGTTATTGGTCAAAAATGACCAGTCATTAGAAATGAATGGGGGAGATTACAATTAGTGTGACAACGGTACTCAGGTACGTCCTCATTTGTCAGATGCACACACACACACGCACACACACTTTAGGTTCCCTGGCAACCACACACAGTAGAGTCTCTCACCCACAGGGACAACACCTGTTGGCAGGTCTCACCTACAGTTGCAACATAGTTTCAATAATATTAACTTTTCCGTTAGCTTTGTGTGGATGGAGGTGAATCCAGGATGGAAGCAGAGAAATTTTTCAAGAGGAGCCAATTCCTGGAGGAGTTGGGAAAAAGCCATGCTGGCACCCCACATTTAACCAGAAAAACTTGATTTTCTTAGAAGTTTTCTCGCCCCCCTCTCCCCCTTTTTTTTTTCTGGCTATCAGGCATAAACACGTCTGACAGACTGATGAACATCCATCCATCATCCATACATAGTGGGCGGAGTCTAATCCAGAAGACTCAGGGTGGTTGAAATGTTTTCAAAAACAAATGTCCTTGGAAACTTTGACCCAAAGTAGTCTGTGGTAAACAGTATACTATGTTACATCTGATTAATTCTTATAGTCAACATAATCCAGAAATTATGGTTTTTAGAACTCAAATTCAAGATGTGTAAGATCAGATATATGAGGCATACAAGCCATAAAACATAAAAATAGAAGTTCAAAACTTGTAAAGTTGACAAGAACTTGAGTTGATAAAAAAAAAAATCGAACACAACAAATACTGATAACATATGCATTATTACAGTTTTTATGATGAGTCTAAATGGGAACACAACATTGTTAAACATGAACTGAACACAACATGAGGGTTCATGTTGTGTCACTCATTCCTTAGCTCATATGTGTATAATCTGCTTTAATCAGTTTGCAGTTTGAAGTTATTTTTTTATTACCTGTTGCGGCTATTCCTTGGGAGTAAAGGGGTTAAATCACGTGTGTTGGGGTTGAGCTCCCGGGAGCTTGTAAAAAGTGTCATCTGAAGAGGACAAAGAAAGCGGCGGCAGCTATATAATAGCCGCGCAGGACCGGCGCGCTGCACTCAGAGCCTCCTCCGCCGCTCCGCACCTTCATCGTCTCTGCTCTCTGTGGGACAACATTATGCGGGCTGTCGTGTTTTACGGCAGCATCTTGCCATTGCACCTTTTCCTCTGCGTTCATTCTTTGCCGGTGCACGACCGGAGGACCGGGAAGCAGCTGCAGGTGAGTGGAACACGGATCTATCAGTCAGAGGTGTGACAAAGTGAGAGGAAGTTCTCCTCAGAGCCGAGCAGTGAGGGACTATAGAGGATGCTGAGTGTGACAAAGAGATAGACAGAGGCCCTGTGATGCACAAAGAACTTATATTTATGACACTAAATGTAGGTCAGGCCAGTAGTTAAGTAAGCCATTGCATGTTTGTAGTCTTTCTGTTGTTAAAACTTGAACACTTTGAATGCATTTGTTCTGCAGCACACTTTCTGGCTGTCATTAAACATGACTTGGTGAAAGTGGGTTAACTCATCAGCAGCCCAGATTTGAAGCTGATGGTGTGAAATAGCTGAGAGCTGAAATCACTCTGACCTGTAGTTTTAACATCTTCAGTGTATGCTTTGGAAACTATTTGTTATTTTGGATTCCGACGTTCATTTTCTGGCACTAGTGCAGTTTGAGTGTAGTCACCGTACTTTATGCTCAATTAGGACAACATTTGTTTCAAACTTTCTGCAGCTTGATGGATGCCAGACCTACTTTCCGGTGAGTGAGAGAGTCAGATTGTGCAGGCAGAGGCAAGTCATATGGCAGCTGGTGGAGGCTCAAAGCGCTGCTCATTTGCTGACTCAGGGAAAAGGAGAAAACATCAGATAGCTCCTTAGACCGAGTCACATCAGGCCAACAGACAGTGATTGACTGAACAACCCTTTACCAAGGCTTTCGTTTGTACGCTGAGAGTCTGCAGACGACAGCCAGCCCTGACAAACAGGACGACACTGCAGCAGAGGCAGGCATCACTGTTCATCATACCATGCTGCATATTTTAGTGCTTAACCCTAATAACTAAATCTGACCTGCTGCTGACAGATTAATCTTCCCAATATGCTGTCAAGCCCTGGCAGTGTGTTGTGTGTGAGTAGTAAGCCATCCCATAAGACACCTCTTGACTCACAATAAAAGATGTTTGCACTTTGCTATTTAGCTATATAGGAATTTGTTTATGGGCACATTCACCAGTCAGTGGTTCAAACTTTAACACATTTAGTCAAGTCCTGTCGTTTAACAGTTTTGCTGTGAAGTGCATGTCATTTCCATTTTTGCTGCTTTATGCTTAAACTGTATTACATTTCAGAGGGAAATGTGTTTTGTTGTGTTAGGCTACATTTATTTTACAGCTGTTATAGTTACTTTTCACTTTAAAATGTTATATAAAGACCTTTACATTGCTAATGTAGACAAGCTGACTCACCCGAAAATTGAAGTAATCTGAGAAACTGATTTGTTAAAGTAACATTGACTTGAATGTTAATAGTTCAGTATACTAAAAGCCAGTATATTTGGATTTGAGTCTGCAGTGAAATCAGCTCTTTCCCCAACTATCCACTAAGCATCTAATATTATGTTCAATCCGATTCAGTTTTATTCATATAGTGCCAATTCACAAGATCAGTCATCTCTGGGCACTACATGTAGTAAGGGTAAGACAAGACAATGTTATGGTGTAAGAGAGAACCCCAACAAATCCATACAACTCAATCTGAGCAGCTCTTTTGAGAAGATGAGAAAACTTCCTTTTAACATGGAAGAAACCTTCAGCAGAACCAGGGCCATCGTCTGCCCAACCAGTTGGGTTTAGGGTAAAGGGGAGAGAGAAGAGGATCAGAAAAGGAAACTGACAAACAATTCATCAAAGAACAGTAAAAATTGCTGAGGCCAGAAATCACAGATCAGCAGCAGTCTACCCTGGAGCCACAGATACCTGCAGAGAGGAAAAACAAACTATGGGAGAGAGCACAAGAGTAACGTTTGTCTCAGAGAGTCTGCATAAACCCTCGGTGAACATCCAGCCCAAAATTTGTGTCCACACGTACGCTACAAGGACAGTAAGTGCACCTGCATAGAATGTGTACATGCCTCCCAAAATAAAAGTAGTGTCACTAATAAAGATATGTATAAATAAATATATTAAAATACTTTTACTTCAAGAACAAACCTAAGGCAGCCCAGCTCTACATGTGGAAGTTGATCTAAGGTACTCATTACCAAAAAAAGTTTCGATCCAAATACATACATTTCCATCAGTTATTAGAACTACAACTTAGTTGTTTGACTTATTAAATGTGAATGAAATATTACCAAAATTGTTAAGTTTGTTTTATTCACAACCCAAAGATATCTGAAAAACATTAAAAACCCATTCATCAGTAAGGGTCAGGAAAACAAACCTTTTATTAACAAAGACATAACAAATTAAGTCATTTAAACTCGTAAATGTAATGGTACTGGTGTTTACATGAGAAGTTTTAAAGCATCAAAATTAGGGACTGATATGTTCTTTGGGACCTATACTGATTATTATCAATCAAAGTAAAAATTTAAATCCTGGGGCCTCATTTATCATCAGTGCGTACACACAGATGTGTGCGTGGTGAGTGCGTACAAACATTCCCACGCAAAGTATTCAATTTCTCAACTTGTACTTATACTTAGGAATGTGCGTAAATATAAGCACAAATCTGACCATGCTTATGCACATAATATAGCAGTAGAATAGAAAAACTACAAATAGAAAACACTAAGGGATTTTGACCACCGGCACATTCCAGCGTGAGGTTCGAGACACATGCTGCATTTCCAGCCATCACTGAGCCGGATCAAGCCGGCAGCGTTGAATGTCGTAACTCCCCTGGTTCGTGCTTACATCCAGTTCCCTTACAGGCATCACCAACGAGCCCAAATCAAATGGGGACTTCACGCCATCACTGGATTCCCAAACATAAGTAGAGCCACAGACTGCACCCACTTTGCATTCAAAGCAGCATCACTAAACACATTTAATTATGTAATCAACATACAAATTATTTGCGATGCACATTTGTCACTATCCAACATTGTTGCCCGGTGGTCTGGAGGAACGCATGACTCATTCCTTGAGCAGAACAACTCTGTGGGTGTGTGTCACCAAGCAGGAGCTGTTGAAGATGGCTGGCTTATTGGTGAGTGTCACAGAGTGTGGAAATGTTTTATCTGGACTTAGTATGGTTATTAAAACGCATCTCATCTGTAGTGATCAGGGTTATCCACTGGGTGAACGTTGGATATTCATTCGTCCTCCTCCAGTCATTTCTCTTTTCTGGGTTGTGACGTGTTTTTTGGCACTGAGCTTAACATCAAACCACTTTTAAAAAATCTATCTTGTCCCGTGCAGTGTTTTTTCTTTTGTTGCTCATCCGAACATTTCACGCACCAAACAGTTGTCACTGGTTATCTTCAACCTCGCTCACAAGTAATTCAATTTTGGTTTCTGAAAAGTTCCTCTTTGTCGCCCTCTTTGCCATGATGATGAACAGTGAGGGGAAAAAAAATATTCCCTTGTTTTATAAAGAGGCGTGTTGTTACCATATATGGTTAATTGGAGGTGTTTCTGAAGGCAAATGATCCCAAAAGTGCACAAGCATGGTGGTTAAGAACCAGCGTGATTTAACAACACTGATGACTTACTGATGTGCATGTACGCATGTTTGATAAGTACTTTTTTTTTTTTTTTACTTATGCACATTCTAAATTTCATTCGTAAGACAGAATATAGAACCTTTTTCTATGCCCCTGATGTCAAAATGTAAAATAACTAAATCATACTCCAAACTTTGTCGAAACACTATTTGTCCCAAAAGGCCCAAAACAGTGATGGAAGAAAGAGATTAAAATGTTTTTGATGTCTTTGCAGTTGTTTTTGAACTTCAGCTCTCTGCTGAGCTCCCACCAGATGCCCAACTCTTCACCCTGTCTTTAAGGTTGAATTCAGCCACCATATAGAGGACTCTCATTTCGGCTGTTTGTCTCTACAATCTTATTCATTCAATAACTCCCCAGAGCTCACGACCATAGGTGAAGGAAGAAATGTAATCGACTAGCAAACAGAGAGCTTAGTCTACTTCCTCAGCTCCCTTTTCACCATGGCGCTTCAGTACAATGCCTGCATTACTGCTGACGCTGCACCAATCCATCTGTCCATCTTATGCTCCATTTTCCCATCACTTGTGAGATTTCAAGATAACCCAGAGGGAGCAATCCACAGGTTTCCCATCAGAGAACCATGACCTTGGATTTGCTAAGCTTCTTAGTGGGCTGCAAACCTCCCAGTGCTTGCTGAAGGTCACTTTCTAATGACGGCTACAGAACCAAATCATCTGCAAAAACCAGAAACGTTACTTGAATGTTTCCAAACCGGACAGCCTTCTCACCTCAGCTGTGTTTTGAAATCTTGTCTTTAACTGTTACAAACAGGATCGAAGACAAGGAGCAATCTTAGTCCAACACCCACTGGAAACGTGCTCTGACTTTTATTAGCTCTCTGTAATATCTGAATGTGTTGTTGTGGTTGGTTAGGTTTTGTAGGCAGATTTACTATGCAAGCTTCTATGTTGAATGCCAATAGTTTCTGCTTAGGACAGAGAGGGGAGAGCTACAGGAGAAGGACTATCATTTCAAATTCTTGTACATTTAGCCTTATCCACATTTGTATATAACACACCGTTACCCTACATTGCAAATCGTCATTAGTTGCAGCTTTCACACTGACCGTGTTAAAGACAGACGAAACTACCTAACTGTATATAAAGTAGTTAAAAACCACATCCACCAGCTGCAACTGTAAACTGCTACTTACACAGTGATGAATCAGAATGAACAATGCTAGCATTGTTTCTACATATCAAGTAAGTTTACTTTTGATGTTAACTACACCATTCTGACAGTCATTTTGATGTATTTTATGTTGTAGGATTTTAAACGTTTGAGTTTTACTTGCAATAAAGTAGTTTTCATTGTGGTATTGGCACTACTTACGTAACAGATGTGGATGTTTTCAGCAGTGTCAGCTTTAGCTTTCACAGGTGTGTTTTATGTAGAGACGTTAAAGTTGCTTTTTAGGAAGCTTGTTGCCTGAATGTTAAATCAGAGATGTTTACAGCCTCTCATCTCCATTCATGCTGATCCTCTTAATCCTGCAAACATTCCCTGCACTTGACATAGTCAGCCAGTTTGTGTGCAAAACACTTAATGGCTGTGGGACTTTTTGTGGTTAAATTTTTACCCTTGAAATATTTCTTCCTTTTTATCTCTACTTGTTATCTGCCTAAGGATGTGTGGGGGAGTAGATCTTATCACATTTGCAGCTTGGTGTTTTGGGGAATTAAGCCAGATTCTGCTCATTTTTTATTGCAAGTTGTAAAGTTAGTCATTCCCAGTATTGTCGTATCAGCATTGCGGAGAAGCTTTCATAACACGCTGTGTTATGGTGCAGATGACCTGATGTCATGACTGAACAGGGAATTTCCAGACATCTGCTCACTGTGTGTGATGTAGCTCTGTGGAGGTTCGAGGAATAGATTTGCGTGCCTGTGTGTGTGGTGCACATTTTTTGGTTGTGTGCATGTTCATACCTGCATTCACCCATTGTGTTTACATGTTTGAGTGTCATCCACAAAGACTCTCTAATGTAACAGATGCCACCTGTTAGATAAAACTACAATGCTTCTCTCTGTTGACGGGCTCAGCAGTTAATTTGGGTTGAAGCTCGGGCACGCCAATTTGGGCGAGACGCAGCAACCACAGTGTCCTGTGGGGACATGTTGGCCTGTCAGCAGGATTCCCCCAGCATACACGATGCTTTGTTTCAGTGGTATATGACTTTGTGTTCATACGTTTTAAATAAAAATGTCCTTCTTTCCAACACTCCTGCCTTAGTTCTGTCACTCAACTTAAACTGGACTGTCTGTAAGCTCTGCCAAGTGTTTGAAGACCCACTACTGGATTATTACAGTATGCATGTTGGGCAGCAAAGCATTGTTCCTTCCATTATCTATACACCGCTTAATCCTCACTAGGGTCGTGGGGGGGCTGGAGTCTGTCCCAGCTAACTCAGGGTGAAGGCAGGGGACACCCTGGACAGGTCGCCAGTCTATCACAGGGCTACAGACAACCAAGCACACTACCTACAGGCAATTTAGAATCACCAGTAAACCTCGGCATGTTTTTGGACTGTGTGGGAGGAAGCTGGAGAACCTGGAGAGAACCCATGCTGCACAGGGAGAACATGCAAACTCCACGCAGGAAGATCCCAGGTGTCCTTACCAGGGCGCAAACTGGCAACCTTCTAGCTGCAAGGCAACGGTGCTAACCACCGAGCCACCTTGCAGCCCTTGTTCCTTCCAGTGGGAGTAACATTCAGATATATATATAGCAAAAAATATTCATTGAATAATTGATGTATCCAGTTGTGTTCATTGTTTTTTCAACAGCAGACAGTCTATCCAAAACCACAGAAGGTCACTTGTGTGATTTAGAAAAGGTGCCCCATGTTTGCTCCATTTCAGCTTTGGTCGAATATTTAACACAAAGGGTTGAATCCATGCAGGACAAATAAATACCATCTGTCCATGTTGAGGGGTGGTGGGTGGGGTGTCTCCATCTGGTTTGGAACTTTGATAGGGAGTTGATAGTGTTAGCTAGTATGAGACCCTGCAGTAATAATTCTGGACGCTACACTAGTGAGTAGTGTTGCCAGATTAGTAACAGCTGTAGGACTGTGGTGTAGCTTTAATGTACAGAAAAAGTTGCATGAGTATGGTACAATGTGGTAATGTAGCATAGACTTAAATTTAAAAAAAAGAAAAAAAGAAAAGACTAACACCACTTAACTAGCAGGGAATATCTCTAGATCGGTCGACAAAGATTCCCTGGCAACTGTATCAATATTTTATTTATTGTGTTTTTTCTTTTAAAAATGCCAAAAATGATTTTCATGCAAAACTGTCAGTTTCTTGGTTCTTGAAAGCTTACATGGATGGTTTTTACAGATGTTTTATTGACATAATGATTAGTCAGTATTTAAAAAAATAAACAACAGATTTACCAGTAATGATAGGAAGTGTTAGCTGCAACCTTAATCTCAGTGTTTCTTACATGAATACAGATATATTACAAATGTGTATCCGATTATTCAAAAGAGAACTCAAAGTTTTCCATGAGAGGAACTGGTCCATTGAATGAAGTTGGCTTTGAACTACTAGAGACTTAGTATTTTGCTTCAGAAATCATGTGAAGCTCCCAAAATATTGGAATCATTAGAGTATTTTGTTAGATCCTCACTGCATCCTAAAATGGCCTTTTTCAAACTTCACAGCTTCAGTTTGTAACACAAACTCTACTGAATGATCTACATTTAATTTGTCACACCAAAGCTGAGATCACGCTGGGGTCATCACAGTTATTTAAACCTTTGAGAACTGTTTTTAGAGCTGTAAAAACGTAAACTGGAGTTCACGTGTATAATCAGTGGACTGCTCCTTTACCATTGTAACAAACTGTTCAAAACAAACTGGAGACTAAACGTGTAATTTAAAATTTCTCCCACTGATCAGCCATGTTTCAGCAGTCAACCACTCCGTGCACTAGACTGCACAACAAACAGCTGGATTTGGCTGAGCTCACTCACCTCATTCCACAGACCTTGTTGTTTTAGTTTTTTGAGGCTGATTCATGGCCAGCCAGGCTTTTAATTGTCAAGTGTTCAAATAAAAATCAATCCATAATCTTTTTACATTAGCAAGCTTTTGAAGCTTTGTTTACGTATGAAACCATTCTCATTGGTCGTGGTATTTGCTTTTGTATCATGAAGGACGATTAATGATAAATTAGACCCTTTAATTCCACTTTATACTGGGTGGAGAAGACTGAGGTTAACCTGACTTAAAGCTCAAACTGAACTTTTGTCTCTTCAGTCAGAACAGCTCTGTTTGTTTCACCATTAGCTTCACAGAACAAAGAGCACAGGTGTTTGTCTCAGCTGACAGATAAGTGGATTCATATATCATAAGTTAATCCTGACAAGCATTTTATTACAGGAGCTCAAAGCAGGAAAACTATAGACGGTGCGCTATCAGATAAGACTGCACAAACATGTTTTCCAGAATGACTTGAGGTTTCTGTGCTCTGAAAGAAAATGAAATATGCTCAATTTTCCAACTACTGATAGCAGAATGTTTGTCAGGTAATTAAACTATCTTGAAGACCTTTGAAGAACTATCCAGCTTATCTCAGTAATGTGAGGAATAACTCATGACAGAGATGCAGCAGCCCCACGTGGGGGTCGACCAAATAATTTCCACCTTCTGAGCAGACCTCAACTACATATAGTTATATACTGCTCCAGCTTGTCTTCTCAGCTTAAAGTTGCACGCTCAGCAACTCTGAGCCTGAGTGCCATCAACAATCATAAGCTAACCTGGGACAGCTGACCTTGCTGACTTGAAGCTGTCACATCAGCAAAACAGAAACCAAACCAAGTCAGCAAGCAGGTGACGTCAGAGTGTGAAGAAGGAGTGTGGCACCTCATCACACTTGTAAACATTCTCTGTTTTCAGCTTGTCAAATGTGACTACTACTTTATTTATTTAGTTGTAAACTGGATATCTTTGGGTTTTCTGGTTATTCATTTGTTGTCACACCATCATCAGTTTGAATCTGACTTGGTCATCTGTTGCGTTTCATCCCCCTCTCTATCTATTGATGCAATACCAGTGCCCTTACTTCTAAGATCTGTACACCGCACTGCATTGAACTCATTGGAAACATTTTCTGTGAGGCAACGTGAGACCAGAGACTGCTAAGAAACTAAAAACAAAGGTGGTAAAAGTTCTATAAAAACTTTGGTGTCATTGTTAGTTAATCAGGTCATTGTTGAACCTGATACTTGTTAATCTGGACTTGTAAGTCCATAATTATTTTTACCTAATTTAATTAGTCAGACTTCCTTGTTACTTTAGCTGCTGTTACGCTGCCTGTGTTGACTGCTGGATTAACTAAAATAGAAGTGTACACTGATGAGCCATTTGACCACTCATAGATGAATATGAGTATCAACAATGTTGAAGATCTCAATGGCACATATCAGGATGTATGATTTATTAAAGGACAGTCAGTTCAAGGAGTCAGTGTGTTGGATGTGGGAGAAATGGGCCTCTGTGAAAACCTTCGACAAAGGCTAAGTTATTATGACCTAATGACTTTGTCTCCTCAAAGAAAGGCTCATGAGGTGTGAGACACCAGTAAGTGACAGCTCTCCTATACTCACTACTTGTCCCTTACACACTCATTGTAATGCAAACTAATGGTATCTACATCCCTTTGCACAGACCCATGCACAAGCTGAAAGCAGATGCACTTGTGGGTCTATTGTTGTTACCACAGGTATGTGTAGGTCTACTACATAAACGGCCATATTGCCCCTCATATTGAACACAGACAGACATACTAGGCTCCCATGGATGTTTCTGAAAGGCTACCTGTCACTTTGTACTTTTTACAAATTATAGCAGTTTGTTACTTAGTACAACCCTGTCAGTGACTATTCCTGAGGTGCACCAGCCACAGTGGGCAGTAAAAGCATTGGATTTCTGGAGAATATGGAAGTTTAAACCTTATTTGAGCTCTGAATCTCTTAACATGTTTTCATGATGAATTATAAAGGTGTGGATGACAGAGAATCTCCTCGCACAGTCTCGGACAAGTGGATATGGAAAGCATGAAACATATCACAAGGCCCCTCACATAGTGGAGCGGTGGTTAGGTCCCTGGTTCGAATCTCACCCTGGGGGTCTTTCTGCGTGGGGTTTGCATGTTCTTCCTGTGCAGCTGGGTTCTCACCAGTTGCTCAATTTTCCCCCTACAGTCGAGAGACATGCTGAGGTTAATTGGTGATTCTAAATAGTCCGTAGGCATGAATGTGAGTGTTCTTGGTTGTCTGTCTCTAAATGTAGCCCTGTGATAGACTGTCTGGGCTGTACTTGCCTTCTCCCTAAATCAGCTGGGATAGGCTCCAGCCCCCCTGCGACCCTACCGAGGATAAAGTGGTGTATAGATAATGGATGGACTATGTTGGGTTTGTTTGTGTTAGCCTTTTGTAACAGTTCTAGGACTAGTTTGTAGGATTTAGTGGCATCTAGCTGTGAGGCTGCAGATTGCAACTGAGTAGACTGTTGTCTGTTCGGGCTGCTGTAGAAACATGTCGGGCAACATGTCGGGATCAGTGGAAGACAGCTTGTCAACTGTGTACATATGAAGGGCTCATTCAAAGCTAAAGAAAACACAACAAATCATAGTCACAAGCTGCTATGCGCTCGTGAAAACTAAACTGATTCTGAATACTATTTTCCATTTCTGTTAGTAGAGCCCCTTAAATCCCACGCACTGGTCTTTTAAGAACATAAGCCGAAAATTATCCTTGAGCAGTAAAAGTTTTGTGAACTGCGTAGACGGATGGAATTCACTTGACAGTTCACAGGTGTAAAAATGTATGTGTTTGCAGGGATGGCCTCACAGCAACAGTCACACTGGTGAGAAGAAGAGGGGAAGACACGAGCAGGACACGCGAAATGAAGACTACCATTTGAAGTTTTTTGCAGCTTCCCAAAATGATACAGAGTTCTGGAAGCGTCCTCGCTGTGGAGTCCCAGACTATCCCACCCTAACGCAGGCCAACATGTCATACTACCACCTGAAGAAGAAGAAGGCGGGAGGCCTGAGTAGACAGCAGCGCAAAAAGCGATTTGCACTGTTTGGAGGGCGGTGGGAGAAAACTGACCTCACCTACAAGTAAGAAACACCAACATTCAGTTTTGTTGTTCCACTGGTTTATTTAGGCTTGCAGTAGTTTTATTACTGCAACTGTCATTTATTCATGAATGCACTGATGAAAGTTTTGATGGAAGACTTTCTTAGTCAGACACTTAGTGTGAACTTTTTTTTTTTTTTTTTTTTTTTTTTACCAATGAATGAGACACGTATTTGTCCCTGTTTTTCTTGTTCTTTGAAAAATCACTGGATGCCTCCCAACTCCCACCTTCATTGTACAATTATTATACATTAACAAAACATGCCTGTTAGAAAATAGTTTTGACACAGAGGGGATCGTGGTTAGCAAATGAGCCTGGTATCAAATGTAGTTAAAAATTAGACCTTTTATTTGATTTGCTTCCACTCTGCCTTGTTATGATACCTATCCCACATGGTTATATAACCCTTGAGAATTTACGCAAAATGCACTTTTTAGGGTTTTCTCTGGTAAATTATCAAAAAACAGACAGATTGTCCACAGTAATACTGCTTGTTTCTATGACTCTATGTCACAGACAATAAACTGCTGCAGGTTTGCTATTAAAAATATGATATATCATATAATACTGATGCTAAAAGTTGGTTGTAGAAAAAATGTGTTAAACAAACATTGTAATTTGGCTTTAGATTGTAACACCTGGAGTGACTATGTAATTGATGTGATTGCCATTTTTAACAGAGCTTGGATGTATTTTTCAGTCCTGAAAATTTAATGTATCTATTTCCTGTACTGAAGAAGTTATAAGGCTCAGAAATGATGGAAAAAATAGCAATAAAGGAAAAGTGTGAAATATGCCCTCCCCTATGGTAGTTCTAGATTCACAGTGTGAAGGTAAAACTTTGCGTTATGTCATTAAATGTACTAACATTACTGTACATAAAAGATCAGCTGATTCTGAGGGAGTCAGGTGGGAACTTTCTTCAGATTTGGTACATTTTAAATGGAATGGTCCACTATGACTATATGTTTATGTGTCTTCTAAGGTGTGATGACTTTTGATCTTTAATTGATGGAATCATCTTTAAAAATAGGTTTATTTAGTCACTGGGGCTTTCTGAGTTAAAGTTACCAATACAAATTTTAAACTTACATTCCCATCATATTAGACAACAAGAGCTCTGCTGACCACGGCCTCATCTCGCTGTCCTGCCTTCTCCAGTAACCACTAATGAACATCCCCTTTCTGTAACTTGGCTCTAGGTTGTCATGAACTCCACATAAACAAATCCATTTTACCCCGGAACTCTTAGTTATGTATGGGTGTTCACTTCTGAAGAAAGGATGGAGGAAGGGTTGCTTACTGGAAAATGTGTTTTCTTTTAGTCTTCTGTGAAGGCTTGTGGCCTCGATTGTTTGAAGTTAAAGTGGTTAAAGCAGCAAAGTAGAAAGTTGAATTCATCAATCTTGCATACATCCTGTAATTAAAACTTACAATATGTAATAATGGTTAGAGCTAGTCTGTTTTTCTTATTATCTTTTTGGAAATTCTTTGTGTCTGTGGCAACTGTCAGACAAATTCAACCACAACAGAAAATACATTACAACTACAGTCAGACATTCAACAGCAAAGCGTTGACAACAACATCACCAACAAGCATGTACAACAAAAGGCGAGTGAAACACACACACACCTCGTATTACTCAGATTAATCTATTAAAGCTGGATGGTATGAAGGGTCTCTGGACTCAGGCAATACTTTGCACCTCCACCCTAACAGCTTGTGTTCAACAAACAGATGCTGTGATACGTCACTGAGGACTGCTTGCTCTTTCCTCACCACTGAAAACCCACAAAACAGTGTCAAACTGGGTTGTTTTTGATTCACAATCGTTCCACATTAAAAATCTCTATCAGTTATTTACTACAGAGTGAAAATCTCAAGTAATAACAAAAAATAAGGCAGAAAAATAATGATCATGTCCTTAGTTTTCTTAAACCAAGGAAACCAGAGTGACACTAATTAACAAACTCAACCACACATCTCTTATATTTAGTTTCACTTTCCATGATGACTCCAACAATCTGTGTATTGTCATTTAACAAAAAAAACATCAGATGAGTTTGCCTTACGTTTATTTGTGTAAAGAGTAAATAAGACCAATGTCGGTGATAAAAGGAGAGAACACTGCAGCATTTAAAGGCTTAATTATACTACCAGTAGACACACTCACAGACACCCCAACATGTAATTGTTGCTATTATGCTACTTTACTGTACTACTAGTCCACTTCCCAGGGAGGACTTCATTCTGTACATGCACAGTAGGTCAACATCTATGTGTTCTACTCATGTACACTACTGCACTGCGTGAGTGTCATTGTCCTTGTAGTTTAGTTTGTGTGGACACAGATTTTGGGCAGCATGTGTCCTGGCCTTAGGCTGGAGTTACACATTCCACACACAAAGTTTATGTTGTGTAGCGAATACGTTACAAGACCAGTGGTGCACATGCTCGGCAGTAGTGTGCATGCACAAATACATACAACTGTGCATTCATGGTATCCGCAGCTGTCTGTGTGACTCCATCCTCTCTGCTTTTCACCTTTAACTGTATAAGCCTTTCCATTCATATATGCAATATAATATTAAATGTAAATGAAAAATCCATAGATAGCACGGAGATATCCTTTGGGTTAATTGAGATGACAGGAAATTTTGTGCAAAACACATGTCGAAACTTTATTTATGTTTATCAGATGGGTCAGTGGGACAAAGCGGAGCCCTAAATCAATCCAGCACTGCGTCATTCTGTGGGTTTTAAGTGTGTTTGTGCGTCATTGCACAGAATCTTGTGTTGTGAGTCTTTAAGCACTCTATTCGAGAGAGCATCCGGTGCAAGCGGTTGTACGATAACAGGAAAACACTGGTGTTTTTCTTGACATGACAAGAAATAAAACACTGCCTCCAAAATATGTAAACTTTGTTAAACTACCCTACTCAGTGCAGAACAAGCGAACTAGAATGAACTGTAGTCACAGTCACTGACTGCCATACACACTCAGTTTACAGAGTCTAATGGACTTGCTGACGTTTTTTACTCAGAATTTCAAACTTACTCCAACTCTAGTGGGACGATGAAATGCTTCAAAGGACCTCCACCCAATTGCTTAACATTTTAGATAATAGTTACTTTTCTCTTCTTGCCAAGTTACAGAAGAGTGAGTGTTTTCCACTGCTGGAGACACAGTGGAAACAACATCATGTACACCAGTGCAGCATTATCATCCCCTTTTCTCTGTCTGTCAGTGCAGGAGGTAAAGAGGTTCATTTTACATCCTGTGTGCCATGTCTGAGCTTGTCCACACAGCTGAACCACCAGAAAGAGCCCATTCTTTAACCAGTGACTGTAAGCCAATGTGAGAATAACACTGAGTGGAGTGATTGCCACATGTGCATAAATACTGTGTGGCAGTAATTTTTTTCTGCCACAAAGCACTAAGGCGGGATAAAAATATCAAGTTTCACTGACTGTTTGCAGTCATTACCTACAGATTCTATGCATGTACTGTATACAGTAAGAGTTCACTGATGTCACAGTTTTACAGCTATGACATTTATTTAAGGAAATGTCTTGTTGTCTCATATTATTACTGCTAATTGCTAAATCTTCTTCGGTAATATTACATGTTAATTTTGTGAAATACTAGCAATAAAAAAAAAAACCTTATTAGAAAACACCCACATTACACACAACACACACTCTTCGTCTGTTAATGAACCAACTGTTTCAGATGGAGGCGCTCACGTGCACGTTAGGACCAACTGCTAAAACAAAGAATATAGAAGATGAGCTAGTCATGGCTTCTTAGTTGCATTGAGGACCACAGAACTTTTCATGGAATTTGCAGTTGTGTTCATAATTTTACATACCCTGGCAGAATTTATGACTTTTGGCCATTTTTCAGAGAATATGAATGATAAAAGAAAACCTTTTTTTCACTCATGGTTAGTGGTTAGGTGAAGGAATTTATTGTCAAACAACTGTGGTTACTCTTTTTAAATCATAATGACAACAGAAACTACCAAGAAGAATGGGCAGCTTTACCATCAAAATAAAGAGCCTCGTCCACAACTACCACAAAAGACTTAAAGCTGTCATTGATGTTAAAGGGGGCAATACACAGTATTAAGAACGGGGGTATGTAAACTTTTGATCAGGGTCATGTGGGTAGTTTCTGTTGTCATTATGATTTAAAAAAGAGTAAACACAATTGTTTGACAATAAATGGTTTCACCCAACCACTAACCATGAATGAAAGAAAAGTTTTTCTCTTGTCATTCATATTTTCTGAAAAATGGCCAAAAATTCACAAATTCTGCCAGGGTATGTAAACTTATGAGCACAGCCATATAAGTAAAAAAACATTTTGGCATTTTTTTAAATAAGACATGTAGAATAAAGTGATTTTAATTAAATGTCACACATTTAAGCCTAGATGTGGTTTAGAAAACAGAACAGAACTGCTTGTCACACACCATTAATTTAAAGTTGGAAATGTGATGATTCGTTCTGTTTTTACAGTTTTTGGCTAATAAATGGTGTCATTTGGGTGATTTTTAACAAGAAAACTTACTTTTGAAATCTGTAGACAGGTTTGGGGGTTCAGAGGGTAAGTTTACATTAGACTGAGTTTATATTATAAATATTATATTATTTTATCATACCATGCAATAACTTTGTGTTAACAGTTGTCACATGCATTTTCTCTAGTAAACATTCTTTTTTTTATTACTATTGGTTGTGTATTATTTAATCACAGATGTTGCTATGTTGTTGTTTTATACTATGTGTACATGACCAGACCTAGATTTAATTAGTAAATATTAAGGGTTTTCGCATGGATATCAGTAACCATAAGGACAAGATGTCATACAGTAGACTATTTTACATGCAGAGATTAATTTTGGTTTTGTTTGTGTATTTTTGTGATTTTATATAATGTATGAAATTATGCTGGAAGTTGGTGTTAGACATGGAGAATCATAGAAAACATCTTTAAAAACAGCTTTAACATCACTTCCTCAAAGAATTTACGACTACAGGCCATTTATTATGCATTTTATTTTGTTTATGATGTCACAGCAAGTCGGTGTGTGTGTGTGTTTGTGTGTCCACCAGGATCATGCGTTTCCCCTGGCAGATGAGTGAGGAAAAAGTGCGACGTGTCTTCCAGGAGGCGTTTGGTGTGTGGAGCGCAGTGACTCCTCTGAGGTTCAGAGAAGTCACCGATGAGAAACCTGACATCGTCATTGATTTCAACAGGTCAGAACTAGTCTCTAAAATGCAGCACAACACACAGTTAGGTTTGATACAACTTAACTAAGCATGTTTGAAGAAGCCAACATGGTTTCAAAGAGTAAGGATTAAGACACATTTATCAAGTGACGCATTCCTACTTAGAGGGAAGTGTGAAAGGAAACTTTAGGATGGAATCAATTACTTGTACGCTGGTGTAAAAAAAAATGGAATGGAAACTGTTAGCTAAACAGCAGTAGAGACTAACACTTGATCCTCTTTGAAACAGAGCCTCCACATACTAGTCAATACTACAAGGAAAAGTACCTTTTTCAATCAGTTGTTAAATAAATATGTAATATTCTTCTGTGGAAAGTAAGTGCACCCCTTGGTCTCAGAAGTTAGTATTTCCACCTTTAATGTAAATAACTTCTTTGTAAATTTGTAAAAATGTGTCCATCAGTTTCTGACTAGCTGAATTTTTTGACCCGTCCTCCTTCAAACTTCCTTCAACTGCAATCAGTTTGATGGTTTTCTTGCATGTTCTGCCTGTTTCAAATCCTCCCACAACATTTCAAAGGTTTTGAAATCTAACCTCCAAAACCCTCCATTTAGTCTTTCTGAGCCATTCCTCGGTGGATTTGCTCGTGATGATTATCCTGTTGAAAGGGTCACATCTGGTTCAACTTCAACTTTTTGGACAGATCTCCTTAGTCCCTGAGGCAGTAAAGTAACCCCAAACTAAAGCCACCATGTGAGCTTTTCCTCCTGAGACATGCTTACTTTTACTGTGGCCAAACACCTTTTCTCGATTCTTTTGTTCAGATCACGTCACATCATTGCTGCTATTTGTGTGTATTTTCACTGGCAAACTCAAATATTCATTTTGGACAGCGAAGACTTTTTCCTGGTACACCTAACAAACAAGACAAATCTATGCAATCTTTATTTGATTGTAAATGCAGCATTTTGACACCAACCATTCTGCAACTCAAGCTACCTGCAGATTGTGGGATAAATGTTTAGACAAACGCTCTACTGTTGGGTTGAATTTGCTGGGGCAGTCATTGTTTGACAAATTGGCAGTCGTTTAAAATTGTTTGTAGATGATTTTCCCCACAGTGAAGTGATTTATTTGAAATAATTTGGAAATATTTTTAAAGCCTTTTTCAGACTCATAGATAGGGTCTGATATATGCTTTTTCAGGGCCAATGCTGGTACCAATTATTAGTAATCAAAGAGAGCAAAAACTGATTATAGAGCTGATCTGAAATTCAATGATTTCCTTTAGATGTGCTTATTTTCTCACATGACTGTATGCTTCCAGCAGGACAACCAATCAGAGACAAGGATTTACCCTCTATCCACCCCATTGTTTATAGTTTAATAAAGTCCTTACATTTTCATGTTATTCTACATTCCATTGTCTGTAGGTCTAACTGTGTGTGTGCATTATACAGCACCATCCATAACTATTGGCACCCCTGGTTAAGATGTGTTCTTTAGCTTCTAGTAAATTCAGTTTTTTTCTAAATAATAGAGGACCACAGTGAAAAAAAAAAGAAAATTCAACCTTTAATTCAAGTGCATTTGTTCAGTGTGAAAAAAAAATCCCACATTAAAAAGTAATTCTTTTACATCAAATCATGTGTGCCACAATTATTAGCACCCTTGATGTTAACACTTTGTACAACCCCCTTTTGCCAACAATGCATTTGAGTTGAAGGTTGCATTTTTTTTTACAATTTTCAGTGTGAGAGTATGCTTCTGCAATAAAAATTGAATTTATTCTAAGGCTTTTAACACATCTTAACCAGGGGTGCCAATAATTATAGAGGGTGCTGTATATCCACTTCAGTGATTTTAGTGTACAAAAAATGTTTCCTACACTTTCACAGAGCACTTCTTTTACTTCCATGCTGAGCTACACTCCTGCTGATATATAAATCTGCATCAAATTAAGACTTAAAACAAGGTTCTTCATTACCTGAATTCAGTGTGTCTCCTAAAGGCAATAAATAAATAAAATTATACCCCAGACTCCTCACTGTTAAACTTCTGCTCACCTATAAACACGACAATTTCCAGATGTTCCCTAAGCACAAGGTTGCAATGAAAGTGAGATGCAGCGCAGCAGCTCAGACATGTGTGGCACCAAAGCATGTATTTGAAGAGTGAAATAAGACATTTTAATGTCAGATTTACACAAGATGAAACCAAGTTGGAAGTCAACATTTTGATTCCATTAACTCTGCAGCCCTATCACTGTTGTTGCATGTCTTTTTTGCAACTTTCTCTCCTGATCCTCTGACATTTTGCTTTGCACATGTTGAGCCTGCTTGCCAAAAAACTGCAAGTCTTTTTGCTTAAAAATCAAAACAAAGCATGACTCCAAGAATCCTTAAATGTCCTTTCTTTTAGTTGGGAATCAGCTGCTGTTGATCTGTTCATTTCTTTTAGATGTCGCAGAATTCATACATACAGTTTATAGTATTTATGTGTAAATACAATGTTTTTGTGTTATGTTCTGCTTTTGTTCAGTTTTTAAAAAGTAGATAAACTTGTGCAGAAGCAGTTTGTGTTGAGTTTGAGGAAGGAAACAATTCTACGTTTTGAAAGCATGTTTTTCACAAGCAATGTAGCATGCAGCGTTCTCAACAGTTTAATTCACACTGATTGCTGTTGTGCTGATTGTGTGCAGAGTTTAGAAATAGTGATCTCAGTATTGAGAAATGCATGCAACCAACTGTAAAAAACTGTATACAAACCCAGACGTGAATCTTTTGGATCCTTTTGTCAGTGTGACCCAGGAAAACTAAACCATATGTATCCTGGTCAAGGCCAAGAGCAGATTACAAACATGAATGAATGCAATACAGGACTTGTTTGGCAGGATTTTTAATAGTGTGCCTCCAGCTACATTTTTATCAACCAGGATTAGTCATTTTGGCATCTGGTTTACGATACTTCCATGTCATAACAGCTCTCTTGCTTCTCAGTGTCCTCCCACATTTCAGGTCCTCTGCCAAGCCATTTTTGCTTCGAGTTTTGACCTGTACAAAAGTTACCTTAACTCACTTTTAGAACTGCTATGATCTGTTGCAATTTTTTATATTTAGTTACAAAAAAAAAGAGGCAGAACCGGGAGGTCTTGTTTACGTAGAAAAAACTGTCAGACACTCCCTCCAAAATTTCAACATAATAGATGTGTTTGTTAAAATGTAAGTTTTAATAAAGAGCTGGTAGATTACAGTTATCACAGCCACCAAAGTGAGCAAAGGTGACATTTCTGTGGCTGAGAGATTTAAGCACTTTCACCTTGTATTACAAAAGTCCTGATTTGTAGCTCAGTGCAATAAAGGATGGCCTAAGATCACAGGCACAAGGCTGCCTCCTTATGGGGTAGTGGTAGCAGTTCAAGCCTTGGTCCACTGTTCAGTAGCAGGGCTTCAAGCCCAGCCACACAAAGCTGCCACTGTTTGGTCTGAACCTCATCAGTCCCTATCCAAAGCCCTCGAAACCAAGGAGTCCAGAAAAGAGCCCCCTAGATCAGCTAATGCTGTCTGTCCTCAAACAAACTCTGGCTGGTGGATGCTTAGGCAATCTTATTTCGCAAAGCTATCCCTTAAAGGCTAATTTATGTTTTCCATGTCGGTTTTTGCAAGAGTACACGTGACATAGGTTTTGTCATCCACCTAAGTCTGTGAGGGTCTGTCACAGATCTTTTGCAGCTTTTCCTGTAGGTTTTTTATTTTTTATTTTTTATAAGGATTCTCAGGAAGTGGAGTCGCTGCTGTGCTTTCTTTACAGCTGCCGTGGTGTTGGTTGTAGTTAGGAACCTGAAGGCCGAGACCCTTTCCACACAGTTCCAGGTGGTGGTTAGTGGATCAGGGATGGCTCGGTTTCTTCGAATGTGGAATCCATTGACAGGTGGACTGTGAAAGTCCCAATTCACTGAATTTAGCTACCTGCCTGCTGGGGATCACAGTGTTGAAGGCAGAACTAAAGTGTAGAAATGCATCCTCACAGAGCTTCCCTGGTGTTCAAGGTGGGTCAGTGAGTGCTAAGAGCAGTGGCGATAGAATCCTCTGTTGATCCATTGACACTGTAGGCAAACTGGGTCGAAAGGTAGGTGGGAGGCTGGCTTTGATGTGCTGTTGGACCAGCCTCTCAAAGCACTTTATAATGACTGGTGTGAGGCTACCAAACAGCCGCCCGGTTCAGTCCACTAATGACAGGCTTTTTTAGCGGTGGGATAATTGTTAGAGACTTCAGGTAGGGTGGGACGATGCCTGTGGACAGGGACAGGTTGAAGATTTTAGTGAAGATCATAGAAAGCTGATCTGGACGTTCTTTTAGTAGCCTTACTGTCACACCATCAGGGTCAGCAGCTTTCCTCTGATCTACTGCTCTAATCACATGCCTCATCCAATGCTCCTGCACAGTGAGGCTGTGGCTGTCTGAGGCTGAAGGTGTGGTGTCTGTCCCTGCTGTTTTCACCTTATAGCAGACGCAGTTTAGTTCCTTTGCCAGTGAGGCAGCACATTTAGAAGTTGCTGGTGTTGAACTTGGTTATGGACTGGATGCCCTGCCACAACCGCTGCATTTTGTTGTCCTTGAAGTTAATATAAATGCTTGTTATTAGGAGGTTGTATTAAGAGATTCTTGGTCATCCACGTCTTTGTAATTCTTAATAAAAGAGATGTACCTGAAGTAGCTGCTGCTGGAACTTTGACTGCAGACAAACATCCACAGAGGGTTAATTCAGGGGGTATTCGGGAAACAAAATTTTTTATGGAATTGTAATGAATGCAATGCCTCACTTCACGCATTTATTCTCTCTGTGACAGCAGGTCTTTTCTTGTTCACATACATTTTGACGGCTATCAGAGGACTGTGTAGGTTAGCTATTTAGCATTCAGAAAGCATCTGTACATATAACGAGTACAGAGTATTTAACAGAATTATCCTACAACTGGATTTACAACATGCTGTGTGCAAATGTGATGTATGGTGTTAGATTTGCTTGTGTCTAATAAAACAAGTGCTTGTGCAGGTACTGGCATGACGACAGCTTACCATTCGATGGACCTGGAGGAATCCTCGCTCATGCCTTCTTCCCCCGCACTCACAGACAGGGAGAAGTCCACTTTGACTATGATGAGCACTGGACTGTGGGCAACGATGTGGGTCAGTATTTTGAAGAAGTTTGAGGTCAATGGAGGTCTTCATTGGGCTTCCTCACAGAGTAATTCATACAGCGAATAATTTTAGTGTCACTTTGCTTGTTTAGGCACAGATCTCCTACAAGTGGCAGCTCATGAGTTTGGCCATGTCCTCGGCCTGCAGCACTCCCTGGAGCCTGACGCCATCATGTGTCCGTTTTACAGCGACTCCTACCCTCCGCAGCTAAGCGAGGATGACAAGCGGGGAATCCAATATCTGTATGGACCCCCTCAGTACACACCGCCTGACATGACAGAGACCAATGAGATTGACACTGCATTGGTAAGACAACATCTCTGGCCAGTCAAAGCCACATGTTCTGGATTACAAGATTTTGCCATGCTTATATTTTGCAACTTGTGTTTTAAGCCAGAGATAAAAATGTCCCTGTTGTGTATGGTGTTGTGTCCCAGCCCGATGCCTGCAGAACAAACTTTGATGCCGTGTCCATGATCAGGGGAGAACTCTTCTTCTTTAAGTCTCGATACGTTTGGCGTATCCGCGACGGTCAGCTACAGCCTGGATATCCAGCTCTGTCTTCACGCCACTGGAGAGGAATTCCTGACCACATCGATGCTGCATATGAAGACAAGTCCGGCAACATCTGGTTCTTTCGAGGTACAGAAACAAAGTACAAGTACAGCGCTCCAGTCAAAGTCAGCATGCCTATTGAAAGAAGCTGAATGGTTAATTAAAATGAAAGTGCATGGTGAAATGTCAGTTTAAGAGCAGGCACTAAAGCCTTTTGAAATGAAAGTGCTGTTGAAGTTAAAGAACCTGTCATGTCTGTTTTAAGATGAGGTCCTGAAAGAAGGTTAAGTTCAAGTCTATAAACTAAAGCGATCTGCTGAAATGTCAGCTAGTGAAAGCAAAAAAACCACTTAGAATAAACACATAGAACACAGAAGAAATAGTCCTTGTTCAGTAAATGAGATCTAAATTTTCAAGTTCCATCTTTGTGCTGTTGCAGGTGACAGCTACTGGGTGTTTGATGCTGAGAGGAAGATAACAGGACCAGATTCAGTGCAGCGGCTGGGTCTTCCTGTAACAGATATCCAAGCAGCTTTGAAGTGGGAAAAAGACCACGTTGAGAAAGTCTACCTGTTCAAATCTTCTTCATACTGGCCCTTCAATATTCATGAGAATCGAGTCGATGACTTCCATCCTCGCAGCATCCATGAGTGGGGAGGAGTGCCCAGTCATATCGATGGAGCCTTTTGGGACAGCTATGGTGAGAGCTGGGATCAGGCAATTTTGAAATTCATTTTAGGGTTTCTCAACCAGTGATCTCATGCCCAGTAAGGGGAAGATTGGCTTAACTCTCACATCCAGAGTTGATTGTTGCCTTTTCTCATCCTCTGACAGGATTTGCCAATTTCCTGAGTGGGCCTCACTACTGGAAGTTTGACCCTACGACGCTGAAGGTGCTGGAAGGCTACCCCCGCAGCATTGGCATGGATTTCTTTGGCTGCTCTGCCTCTCTGTCTCAATAAGTTCATTCATATAGATTGACTAATCTTAAGCAGAGCGGTGGAATTATTTTTCAGTTTAATCTCCCATACAAATATTTTGGAAATATACATAAGTTTGATGTGTTTTTTTAAGAACTACCAGGTGGATATAACAAGAAAGTCTTGCCAAAGTCACAGTTACATTTTTAAACATTTGAAATTTGACTTGCTTTTAAACTTTTAACAATACATACATGTGTACGTTTGGTTTCTAAACTTTACTGTGAGTGTAAGTTCGAAAAAGTCAGTCAGTATTGATTTACTTTTGCAGGGGTACAAGTGTTTAAGTTTGAGAACACATCTGGAAACAGCTGGATGAAATTGTGGATGGTGATGAAATTCACAAGCTTTACATCCAAGCTTTGGTCCTACAATCCATTGCCAAGTTGTCCGTGTCCAAGCATTTGTGTTGCAGAAAAACATTGTCATCACAAGAGCCCGTCAGTGAAAGCAGGATTATAAAAGTAGAAAAAGATGAGGGCACAGCCATCTTGTTTGAATAAACTTTATTGAACTGTCAGCAAACAAAGCAAATACCAGCTTGGTGCTTACATCTGTTTTGTGCAGACAAGTTACAGGCACTGGCTGCAGGAAGGTTGATTAAAACTTGTAGTGTGAGTTAATATAAAATTGTGTGATGTAAATGCTGTATGCACATATGACTGGCCCTGTGAGACTGGCAAAGTTGCAAAGGGATTGACATTACACAGAGAAGAGCATCACTGCAGTTTGGAATGCATACACTCCGTCTACTCAGCCTAACATCTTTTACAATCTTGACCTTTATTGGTATTTCCATGAGTTTAGAATTATTTGTTATTAATAATTGCATTTGTGCTTTGACTGCTTCTGCAGTTTCCTTTGACCTCAACCACAAATCATGTGGCTTTGCAGAAATGTCTCTGCAATCCATTTTATACCAAGAAATCAGGACCAGTCAGGAAATGACCAATTTTTGCTGATGCAGAGCGGCACTGTAATAATGGAATTATTAACAAAAGTGTTTCCAGTCTAGTAGTTAGCATGAAGACAGATAAGCTGCTGTCCTGATGCTGACCTGATGTGGTGAAAGGCGGAGTTGCTTTTGCTTTTTTGTGCTGCAAATGACTAGTTTGTGTCAGATGCGACAGGAGAATGATATTCACTGCAGCATGTCCAAAATTAATGAAGCCATGTGCTACATCAAGCCATGTGTTTCAGTTTTCTATCTTATTTAAGGTGCTATTTAAGGTTCTGTAGGCAAGGTAAACCAGTACCTCATATGTTGTTCACATTCAAAAATATCTGTTCTTTTCATTATTATTCACTGTACTCCTTCGGAGCATTTTTATAGAGGCATTTAGTAGTCCTCAATATCTGTTAAAGAGTTTTGACTCAGTTCTCTGATTGTATTTTACTTTCTTTAGAAAAACACTGAGACTGTATCATTCTCAGAAAATATAAACCAGCATTATGGCTGACTGTGGTCTGCTATAAATCAGTCAAACCTAATCAGAGAGAGGAGACAGAGCTTCACTATGGTTAGAGTTCATGTATATTTTTATGGATATTACGTATGTTCACTTATATTAAAGGTGTTGCTGTTTCTAATCAGTGCAGGACACTGATGATTGTACTGACCTGTAAAATACACTGTGGTGTGCCTGCAAAAACAGCAGTCCAGTGTAGCATGGATTTTGTGTTGTGATTTTCATCATTGTCAACATGCCTTGACAACATCTTAAGTTCTATTTTGCTGTCCTTTTGACATATACTACTCTGTTTGCCTTTATATCCAATGGTTTGTCATGGCAATAAATCAGTTCTTTGTTTAAAATTAAATAAATAAATTTTTTAAAATCAAATTTTCTCAATTTCTGCAAATAATAAAATGCTGATTTGAACTGTGTTTTGTGGACGTTCTGGCTGAGGTTAAAGGGACGATGGGCTGTAATACAAAGTGAGATAAGTGGGTTAGCAGGTATGTTGAGCCTAAAGTCAGAGTTTTCAGTGTCATGAAGGTGGCTCTCTTTTAGCCTGTTAGATCACCATGGTAACTGATGCTGCAGAGCTAACCAGAGGGGTGTACTATAGAGCAAGTTTGACATAGCCAGGCTTTCTTTGTGTAAGTCAGCTAGACAAAAACTAAAGCCCCCTAAATGACAAAAAAAAGCCCTCTCAAACCAATCTATTAATGAAACCAGTCACATATTACTTGAGAAACCTGCACCCGCTTCTCAAATCTATTTGTGGAAATAAACAAAGCACTTTAATTTACCAAAATGAGGATTGTCACTTTGTTTGAGTCAGCAGCCATTCTCATTTATCTTAATAGTAAATATAAGGAAAACTTTAATATTAATTGCTGCATTTCAACAATATTTAAATTGCTACAGTGTGAACATATTCTGGTTAATCAATTCATCAGATCTACATGGTTGTATGTGATTGACGAGTGGGAACAATGACCGTAGAGAAGTCCATCCATCCATTATCTATACACCGCTTAATCTTCACTAAGGTCGCAGGGGGACTGGAGTCTATCCCAGCCGACTCAGGGCGAAGGCAGGGGACACCCTGGACAGGTCACCAGTCTATCACAGGGCTACACATGGAGAAGCACACTCACATTTACACCTACGGACAATTTAGAATCACCAATTAACCTCAACATGTTTTTGGACTGTGTGAAAGGAAGCCAGAGAACCTGGAAGGAACCAACGCTGCACAGGGAGAACATGCAAACTCCATGCAGAAAGAGCCTGGGCGTCCTAACTGGGACGCAAACTGGAGATCTTCTAGCTACGAGGCAACAGTGTTAACCATTGAGCCACCCTGCAGCCCTGCAGTAGAGAAATGATTCTAATAAAGTTCTTCCAGAAAAATAGTCATTACTGGATATAACTCCACTCTGTAATATGTGTGTAACCCTAAAACGTGCTTCACTACTGATTCATTTCATTTCAAACCATCAGGGACCTTCTGATCGACCATCCCTGATTTGTTTAAATGATGTTTTTAAATCATAAACACAAACACAAACCAGGAAAATGGAAATGATATCTGCACAATTTGATATATCAGATGGCAGTGGTAGTGGTTGGAATGCGTCACAGAAGGAAGAAAAGGCAGAAAAACACAGGATTTACACCCAACACTTTTAAAATCTCAACTCCAACAGTAAACATTAAACAGTAGGGAATTTGCTCTTTTTAATAAAAAAAAAAAAAACAACTAAGAGGTTAGATTTACTATATTAAAAATGCAACCCCTACATTAGGAATATAATGCAACGAAAGTCCTGATAGTCCAAATAGCCCTGGCCATGTTCATGCCAAACATGCTCCCATCTGAAAAGCACAAATTTATCTTGTTTTGATCCAACCAAAGAATGTGCTTCCAATATTTAACAGTCTTCTTTCATTGTTCTGTAAGCAACGTCTAGTTGTTGTTTTTTTTCGTGGATGCTGTCCATAGAGGTAGGCGTTAACACACTGACATGTCCTTTGCACTGTCTGAGCTGCCCAAAAACTCTGATTTCCATTGCCAGATAGGTGCTAAGTCTGAAGCACTTGCCTGTCTGTGTTTCAGAGCTAGATTGTGCAAACAGCTCACTGTCTGTGCTGTCGTTTTACAAGGACGACCACTGGGGCTCTGATTAGTGGTGCTATGGCTCCTTCTATGCCTCCTGAATACCACTGCAGCTGTGTTTTAACAGATTTTTTGTAGGCTACTGATATTCCTTTAGCCTCTTCCATCTTTGTCACTATCAGATTTTTCAGCTCCTTGGGCAACTCTTCAATGTGGAGCCATGATTCAGGCATGCAGATAGACACATATAGGTCCATGTGGTCTAAAACTGAGAAAGTTCTGCTGTTCACAGCTCATTTTATGACCATGTTCATACAGATAGGCTAAGTGGAAATCACAGAAGAGCACTTGGAATGATCACAGATTTTGTAACTTGTCGGAGTCCTATTTTTTCATATAGTCTCTCTGAAGAATTTATTCATGATCATTTACAAGAGGAAATACAATTCTGTTCAAGTTATAAAATAATGTGGTTACGACTGGCTCTTAGGCCGCAACAAAGGAGGAAACACACAGGTGGATTCAGCTGTAACATAAGGCTATTTATTGAAACAAAGTAGAATCGTGGGGTGTGATTGTGAGCGTCAGTGGTGTGCGAGGGTGTATGAGTGCAGTGTTCGATGTGTGGTGCATGTTGTCAGCATGAAACAAACAAAAAAGAGACAAACACAGAAGCATGGCTGGCTGGGTAAGGGAGAGAAGAGAGCGATCTGGCACAGCAGGCCGGCTTATATAGTCAGTGAGATTGGCCAGGTGCACCAGGTTAGCAGATTGGAGGCTCCGCCCAGCCAGAAACCTGCAAGGTAAGAGTGAGAAGACAGAGGCTCTGGGGCCGTAACAGTGAGGGCTGATACAATTTTGAATCATTGTACATGAAAGTGATGTTGCACAGACGTGTACTCATATAAATGCAGCATATTATAGTTTCTTTGAGAAAATATTTGATGTGCTGTTTCAGTGTCGACCTAATCCAACCTAGAATACTTTCTCCCTGCACACTTTAATACACAAACCGAAAAAAAAACGAGTGGGTCTGGAATGCTACATGTGCCCCACGTTGAAACGTCTGACGTAACACGTTCTGCGTGATGACACATCAGTGACGCAGCGACAACAGGGCGCCCTGCTGCTGCTGGCGGTGGGTTTAAAGAGTCCCGGTGGGAGAGCAGCGGTGGATCAGGGCTTTGCTACATGTGCAGTATTCCACTGGTTAGTCTGAATACAGAGGAGATGCCCAACGACAGGTATGGCGGGGAATGTTTCTACACTCTGTTAATGTTAAAATCTGCCAGCGGCACCCCAGCTAAACTTTTAACGTGTCGTCCATGTGAGAATGAGCCAACACCAACCTAACTTTTGTCGCCTCAATTAGTCTGGATAGCTTTCTCTTGTTGCGTTCCATTTTAATATCTAGTTTTTATATAAACGTGAACCTGTTAATTTACTGTTGACCTGTGTTTTTTGTGAAGCGCCATTCTAAACAGCTTCAGTATAAAACCGCAACGAATAATAACCGATACCGCGCTTTCCTCTCAGCTAGGCCTCCGTTCATGTCTGATGGCGCTTCCTTACTGCTATAAAATCGAGCTACAACATATGTGAATATAACGCTGGTATAACTCTGCACCATTTATCTCCTGAAACAGAAGTGACAGAGTATTTAGTTTTTCTTTTGCAGTTAGAATTTGCGCGGCCACGGCGCTGGTAGCTGCATCAATATGGCGGGCAGACGGAGGAGATTGTGTAGAGGAGGCTACATCACTCAGGAGTCTTTCTCTGAAGTGTTCACATAAAAGAACATGACAAAACCTGTTTAATCGTGCAATTATTTCACATATTACAATCTGATTAACTTCTCCTTCCACCCAGCATGCCCCTGCAGGACCTGCCCAGCCTGAGTCCTCAGGGCTCCATGTTGTTTCACTCCAACAGAATCAACAAACGCAAGTCCAGAGGTTTTCTCAGTGAGGGCCTGGACACTGAGTGCACTCCAACAGAGCTCATCCAGCAGTGGTCACCACCACATAAGCACCAGCGGCTTGCTGCCAAGGGGAAAGAGAATGACGACAACCATTTTGTCCTGGCCAGGAGATCGAGGAGGAGGAAGGAACCCACTGCAGGTATGAAACCTCTCTGACCTCCTTACAACAGTGCAGTCGGTTTGTTTCAGTGATGATAAACTATAACACATAACTTCCTCTGCAGGGATTTCATGGGACCACCTACCAGATGAGCTGCTACTCAGGATCCTGTTCTGCCTCCCTCTGCAGGACCTCCTCAGAAAATCTGTAGTTTGCAAGCGCTGGCATCGTTTGGTGTGAGTGTACAGTGGCAGTGATGTGTTCACAGAATGACACAGGAGGGATTATTTTTCCTTCCCCACTTGGTCCTGATATGCTGCTTCACATTTTCGTGATATTTGCATGCAACTTTACTCTGCCACTTTAATTCTTTATCGTCCATGAAATTAAAGACTAGTGCAAAAACCAACTTATTTTAGGGTAGTGTGCAGCCCGCTTTAGGTTAGGTCCATAATCATTTATTTGGTAGACGTCAAAATACTCCTAAACCAGCTGGCAGCTGTGTTTTACCAGCATGTTTTTTCTATATATTTTTTCTATATGTACACACACACACATGCACGGTATGATACTTGAATCCTGCAGTACATGCAGAGCTCCCAGGAATTCTGATCTAAGGCCAGCTCCTAGTTCATATATGGCACGTATTCTCATATTTGCGCCCCTTTTCCATAGGTTGTTTGCACATAATGTGAGAAACTGTTTGTTTACATGAGCTTCAGAAGAGGTTTTCTTGGCATTTGCACACAGAAATAGGGTTTTAATTAGCTTTGTTCCATATATGCATGACAACTCATGTATAGTAGTGTGAAAAGAACATATACGGTGATATATTCAGTGGCTGACAGTTCTTACTAATGCAGATACTAACAAACTGCTGGAAGTGTAAATAACTTCCCATTGCTGATGATTTCACTGTATATTCTTAATGGTAATAAATGCTAAACACTGATTTTTAACAAAAGAACAGGACCAAAGGCTGGACTGGTCATGCAGGTTATTCACTGTGGACTCACTGTGGTGTTTGCATGACCCCACCCTGTCTGCCTGTGTGTCTATCCCAGGTTTGATGAGTCTCTGTGGCACAGCGTGGATCTGGAGGGGTTGACCCACATGGGTCCAGCGCTGCAACAGGTGCTGAAGACCAGAATCCGCAGACTGCGCTGCCCTCGCGCCTTTGTGGAGGAGTTTCACTTCACAGGCACAGAGTAAGTCCAGCAGATCGTGATGTTGAGTCCAGTTTTTAATCAGCAGTGTGAAACTCAGGCCTTAATTTTTGTTATGTAAAATAAAATCTTGCCTAAAGGATTCTGTAATTTTGTTATTGCTAGAAAATCCGAAGAAGAGACCAAACCAATTAATGTATCCCACTAACTAGTATTTTATGTACCCAAACCTGAACTCATTCCTTTGGGCAATAAAACTACGTTGATGTGTATAAAGTAAAACAACAACTATGAACAACGCCAAAGCTCTAAAAAAAACAACAAAAAAAAAGAGGGTCTGTTTTTGTCTTTTCTATTGTCCAGCCCCCTGCAACTAGTTCAGATGGATCTGTCCAGCTCCATCATCCCCACTGCTGCTCTGGAGAGCATTATCTGTCATTGCAGACTACTGGAGTTCCTGAGCCTAGAGGGTCTGCAGCTGTCAGACAACATTATCAGGTAAACTCTCAGCTCTTGGTTGGCATGTTTGCTGTTGTACGTGTGTGTGCAGCTGTTCAACCGCAGCCTTCTCTGTAACTTATTTTTTTGGTCTCTTGCTCTTTCAGCTCTCTGGCCAAGAATCCCAACATGCTGCAGCTCAACCTGAGTGGCTGCTCTGGCTTCTCTGCTCCAGTTGTAGCTGACCTGCTGAAATCCTGCTCCAGGTCAGCTGTTCAGTTCATTTCATCTGTCCAGACCACCGCTGTCCAGTTTATAAGCATTCTGTTATAAGCATTTTATTCATCTTTCATCCGTGCAGTTTAATCATGCTGTGTTTTTGTTGCCTTTCAGTATAGAGCAGCTGAACATATCATGGTGCAGCTTTAACAACGATCATGTGAAGAGTGTTGTTAGTCATCTGAGTCCCAGCGTTACCCACCTCAACCTCAGCGGCTACAGAGAGAGCCTCACGCTAGATGGTAAGTGAGGGATGTTGGAATAGTTGAGCCAAATAATCTCATTTCTGTTTATGCCACAACCCTTTGTGCTCAATGTCCCTCAACAGTCTGTACACCCACTGAACCTCTGTCGCACCAAAGCATTGTCTTTATCGACAATAAATATCTTACTGAGATTTATTACTATAATGCAGGTCAGAGGATCAGGTGACTGATGACACAAGGCTGTCGTCCAGTTTCATGTAAAAGGCTCGCACTTTTTCTAATCAGTGGAGCTCAATAGCTTTGCGTAACGTTTAATTAGTCCACAAATATGTAAAGTAATATCATGATGTTTGGAGGCTGTACGCGATTGTCTGAAGAGAAATCAGATTTATAGCTGGTCTACATACCAGAAAATGTGCTTAAATACATAAATACACAGAATATTTAAATCTCAATATGTAGATTTATTTTTCTTTTCACAAATGTACATTTGGGAGTTGAACACAGTTGGTTATAGTATCAGTACTGGCTACAACAAGTTTTCATAATGATGAGCCCCTTTTTGAAGCCTTTGACAGTCAGCTAGTGACACCTGCTGTCCAGATCCTCAGCAGTGCAGCTGTATGGATTTAAGTAATGTCAGTTCTTTAATTATCATTTTGTTCAGTATAGCTTGTACTTTTACAGCAAAATGTTTTTTAAAAAAAATACAGGGGCAGTGACTTGATGTGCTTCAGCTTTGTTTAGAATGGTCACATGACTTTTGGTGTGTTGAGGTGAGATTTCAAATCGTCTCGCTGCAATAAACAATGAATGCATGCAGTCCAAAATTTGTGTCTCTGCAGTTACAACACTACAAGTGCAGTGGTGTGCAAGTGTCACATATGTAGATATGAGCTGTTGTGCATGTATGGAACAGAGCAGACCAGCAGTAATATCATGGCAACAACTACTCACTCCTGATGTCTGCAGCTGTCAGTGTTTGCTTCTACACAGGGCTGTGATAGGCCCATAAGGCTTTATACTTTTGAGTACATGAGGGTCCACATGATGTGAGTCTCATCATCTCCTAAAGTCAGCAAGCACCCAGAATTTGTGTCTGTGGGGCAACCGAGCTACAAGAACAATAGTGTGCATGCTCTGAATGTGTAGATGCATCCTGCTGCGCATGTAGAGTGGAGCAGACTAGAAAAGTAGTGCCAAGCCGTGATTAAATCGGCAGCTACAGACAGCCGCATACACCGTGGATAAGTAGCTGTAGTTATTATACTACTGTTGCAGTGTGCTGGATTCCATTGGGAGCATGTGCAATAGGTCATGTCTACATATTCCACTCATGCTTGTGCGCAGTCTTGTAAATCTGTAAATTAGATTTTTTTTTTGTTTGTGTGTGCACGTCAGTTTCGTCTTTGCACACGTCCATTTTGAGATTGATGCTGCTCATGGTTTTATAAATGTGGCCTCTGGTCTGGGCTGTTGCATACTGGAGGTATCAGAACACCGTTGCCATATTTTTCTCAGTCTGCTGTTGTTCTGCAGCCAAAAGAAGTCTCGTCATATTAAACACAATCCAAACCAATCTACTGCTGCTGGATTCTTTCAGTGTGATTTTTTTTGTTTATTTTGTTTTCATTTTAGTTGTCTAACAATCTTTGGGACTTTTAGATCTGTGGGATTCAGTATAAACTTCCTCTGTTTACCTTGTTACAGGTAGACATATCGGAGATGACAGAATTATGTTTCATTTTGCAGATGTGAAGGTGTTGGTGGAAAGATGCCGTCAGATTGAAACTCTAGATTTGAGGTAAGATTTTATTCCCCATGCTGTGTTTTCATCTTGAGTATATTACATCATCATGTAAGCAAGAGCAATTCTTGGTGAAAACAGAGTACATGGAATGTGTGACGACCTTTTTGGATTGGAAGCTAACACAAATGTGTGGGATGAGAAAATTCCTGATCAACAATTACCTGCCTGGTCCTGCCTGTGGTTACATTCAGGCAACACAGTCACTTTAGTTAAGGGGGAAGGTGGTAGTTTTGATGAATGATTATGTAAATAAAGTCACAGTTGCTTTCAAAATGTGTTTGAGGTTTTAATATGATTTCTGTCAATGCAAGTTCAAGGACATGGTTATTCCAGTGTGAACATCAGTTCAGTGGTAAAACATCATCATGATTGTATGAGTCTTTTGGTAAGCTTTAACTGGGACACATTAACTGTATAAAAATGTGGCTACTCTGGGTAAAACCCCTCTTCTCGAGTCAGTGTGCACATCCTCAATTCCTTCCATCAGCTCTTCTCTTCTTGTCTTAGTTCCTCCCACCAGAAATGTGAGTGAAGGAGGTGAGAAAAAGAGGACAGCTGTATATGTCACTCGTGCCAAAAAGACTTGAACAAAAGAAAGTGAAACCATGAACTGCATCCTTGCTCTAAGCTGTGCCAACAACCTCCCTTTCTCCTTGAGACTCATTTTGGGAGTTCAGACATACTTCAACATGGTGCACGAAGACTGATTTCTGGGTCACAGGCAGGAGCACTGAGGAGCCTCAAAATAGTGAAATGAGACAAGCTTATTGTTGGAGGAGAAAGAAACCATGTCTCACATTTTCTTATTGTTTCTGCCACAAAAATTACTGGCTTGAGCTTTGAAAATGTACATTGCTCCTCCTGTCCTAATTCTGGCTCCTCATGTTACAGTGACAGCACTCTGCTGATGGCTGACGTCTTCCCTGTCCTCAAACAACTTAAGCGTCTGCTGCATCTGTCCCTGAGTCGCTGCTACCACATTCACCTTGCTGCTCTCACGTAAGTTAAGATTCACCTGGGTACTTCCCAATACAGCACATGTAGGATTTCAGATGGATCCCTCTAACTGTACGAGTTTACAAAGTCTAAATCTAACTGATGTCATGTTTCCAGCGACCTGGGTAAGTTGTTCCCTGCACTGAGCCTGCTGGACGTGTTCGGCCTTGTGCAGGACAGCCACCTGCCATCTCTGAAGAAGGAGATGCCCCACGTCAGCATCAACACCCGGCCGTTCTCCGGCGTTGCCCGGCCCATGCCTGCCAGCAGGGCGGTTGGCTCTTCTAGCGACCACACCATGTGGAACAGACAGTGCCGACTGAGGTTCAGACTGTAACCACCCGCACCACTACGCCTCCCTCATGTTTTTAAGCTGAGGTGGCATTTACGGTACTAAAGGCCACTTGGTGGACAAGACCTTTAAGTACCAAAAATGCAAGATGGTAGAGAAATGCAATACTAGTCAGTTCTGCATGTTGAATCCAGCTCTGGATGTGTTAACAGAAATGTTGAATGGATCTCTGAATTTGTTACAGGTTCTAATAATGTGTTAATTTAAAATATTTTGTAGGGGGTCTACATTGTTAAAAAAGCTCAAATGAAACAATGTGGGATGAAGTATTGACATTTTAATGGTGTGATGGTAAAAAAGTCCTGTTCTCAGCTGTAATAATGAGAGAACAGACGATTTTAATCAGCAAACAGGTTTTAATGTAAAATGATGTGTAGGTCTTGAATATCTGTGGATCTTCTTGTTACGCCACATGGTGCTAAAGAGACACTGTTTTTATATGCAGGCTTAGACATGCATTCACCAGTGTAATACCTGGACTGAGTTATCATTAGTGTACATTTCACTTGTGTCCAGCTGGACATTAGGTTAGTGCCCAAGTCTTGTTTTTACCACTTTAGTTTAATGTCAAACCCACCGAACTTTACTGAAGTTTTAACTGTTCATTTTCCCTTTGGCCTAAACATTAAACTGCAAAAAAAAAAGTTTTTTGTATTGACCCATGAAAACAAATTGAGTTTGTCTTCATTTTTGACCCTGAAAATATGTTTTTGATGAAACAGCTTTACATCAAGGTCCATGTAACAGGTTTTCTTCTCCTGATCCTCAGAGAGATAAAGATAGACAGACTGAGGCTATGTTGTGGTATAAAACTATGTCCTTGTACATATGTGTTAACATACAACTGACTTGTATAGATCAACTAAATTCCTGTTTATTGAAAACCTATATCATTCCTGTGAAAATGCAGCCTAACTGGTTGGGCCACCCTTGGCAGTAACAACTGCAGGTAAATGTTTGCAATAGCTTGTGATCAGTTTTTTACATGGTCATGGAGGAATTTTGTCCCGCTCGTCTCTGCAGAATAGTTTAAATTCAGCCACATTAGTTGGTTTTCAAGCATTATCTGCCCTTTTAAGGTCTTGCCAGACCTGTCCAGAACTTGACTCAGCAACTCCAAAACCTTAATTTTGTTCTTTTTGAGCCGTTCAGAGGTGGACTTGCTTGTGTGCTTTAGGTCATTGTCGTGACAAACAAAAACGGCAATGACTTTTTCACATAGAGCAAGGTGGGGCAGGATGGCATTTTTTCTTCAATAAATGTCAGACTTTAAGACATTTTCCAGAATAAAAGACACGATATCGTATCAAACTTTGTACTTTTTTACATTCATGATTCCATCACTTCCAGTATCTCACTGAGAAATGCAGCTCCCACACCATAACAGACCTTCCACCAAGTTTTCCCCAAGGCCCTAGTAGTTTTTCTTGTACCTCTCTCCATCTCTTCCTCTCACACACTGTCTGCAATAAACATTTTAAACTTTGACTGTTGCCCCACAGGGCTGATTTTCAACTGTCTTTACTCGTGTCGTTGAGCTTTTGCATACTTCTGCCTTTTAGCTCTGTTCTTTCTTAAAACGTGGTTTCTTGGACGCTAACGTTCCACAGAGGCCATTCGTGATCAAACTGCTGTGGACGGAAGGATCAATTTAGCAACCAGATGCTCAACAAGTCCTGTGTTAGACTTGCTATTGTGGTCTGTAAGGTGTTTTTTTTCTAGAAGTTTTTGTTTATTACAGTGCGCATATGTATATTTCAGAACCAGTGCAACTCGGTAACAATCCTCCATTTCAGCACAGTATGGTCAGCAAACTCTACATGCTGGTTCTGTAGTGATACGTTTAAGATCCTTAATGCACCAATATGTAAACAGCATTGGCTGCTGCTGGGCGAGGTGGAATTCATTTGAACCACTTTATTTTGTCTACATCACAATACTATAGAGGTGAAGATCATTTCATGAAAACACTGATTGTATATCTGTTTAAAGTTAAGCTCGTCAATAATCTGGAAAATCAAAGAACTTCCCTTTCAACTGTTTTACAACCATTTGGCAACTCATAATACATTGAACAGCCCATTGAGTGATAAATCAATTGAAGATGCAGTATTATCAGGTTAAAGAAGTACATAGATGCATTTGTTTCATACCAACTTTATCCAGTTCCAAACAAAACATCCTAACACAGTGACAGTGTTTCCATGATTGCCTTTGGCACGCTGCATACAATACAATGTCCTAATCAGTTTGTAATATAAAGTCCCCCAAAAGGACACCTCTGGCTCCACATCTAGGCCAGGGGGAGATGAAGTGGAATTATAATAGTGTACAAGAGATCTGCTCAAATCATCGCATCCCCCTCCCCTGCTCATCAATCTGTGTCCTCTCTTTCATTTCAGAATCTGCGAACAGCATTGTTCAAATTTTTGGTGTTGTTACAGGCGAAAAAATTCTGGTTCGATCAGAGACAGTTTAAACTCTGCAGTTTGGCATGTCTGCCTCAGGCACATGCTGCTATTTCAGCAGCACCTCCACAGCTCACTTTCCTGTCTTGTGACAAGACAAGACACACCTTTGACCTAAAAACATGGAGCAAAATGCTCTTTCAAACATGGAGTTCTTGCTTTAGTGCACTTAATTATTTTCAGTCCAACCATATTTTTTGCACCCCGAAAATTGTAATTATTGCATGGCTCAAGCAGCTAGAAAAAATATAAGCTTTGTTCCAAAAATATCTATACTCAAACAACAAGCTGTAACAGCGGCTGTGCTTTCTGTTCACCCATATACATTTACGTTATACTTTCAGCACAAAGGCTGCTGACAGTTTAGATTTTATTTTCAGTCTTAACGAATCCCATGTGCTGACCCAAAGCGACAATAATTGTATCTCGCTAACTAGTACTGTGTTTATCAAAGGCGTGTCCACAAACTGTTAAAATATGCCAGTGAATGTTCAACACCATAAACACACACACTGTACTTTGACTCAGTCCCACATACACCATCCTGCTGCCACAAATACTCACTATAGCACCGAGTGCAGATTAATCCACCGCTATGAAGAGTCCCCAGTAAATGGACTTCCTCTTCCTTTTCAAGTAACGTTTGATAAAACAAGGACCAGCTGTTTCAGGAACTCACTATAACTGTGAGCTCTACTTGAGGCTAAGATCGACAGACATAGCCAGAGTCATTTGGATTGGTTGACAACAAAAATAAATAAATAAATAAATATAGAAGAACTTCAATCCTGTCCAAGAGTCATTAACCAGTGGAACCACTGGTGTGAAACCACATCACAATCTGGGATCATATTCACAAACATCCTCAGGCTGCAAGTAGCTTCTACGTAGCTGAGACAGGAGAAACTTCTAAAATCATCCTGTTGGTCCAAACTTTACATTTTGGTATGACAATAAAAAAGGCCTTTTACTGCTAAAAGTAGCTCCAAAATCTGACTGAGTGAAGTTAGTGGCAGCAGTGGACTTCTGTACTAAGACCTGCTCATGGTGATGTGCTGCAAGTAGTGAGTCTTGTTTTGTCAGGACTGAGTCAGCTTACTGACAAGTTGAAATAACTCAACAACACAGGAGGTCACAGTTTAAACTCTGCTACACGTCATGGGAAAAATACAGTTTGCACCCTGATTAAACAGAAATATTTCAGTTGGCACACAATTATTCATCAAACCAAAAATGCTCTTTAAATCCGTCCAACAGTTTAATAAACAACCATAAAATCTTAACTCTCGGACAGACCGTTCACTTGTCAGCAAATCTTATTTCTCTCTGTTCTTTAATTAGAGGCGCTGGTCAGGAGCGTCGGGTAGAGTTATTAAGTCTAACTCCTAGTTAGGAAGTTTTAGTGCCATTCAGGAAGACTTCTAGTCGAAAGATAACATCTTTTGCGACTACAACCGCTAGTGCATAAACGGACACGCATCATCACCCAGGCTTGTATGAGCTGATTGACAGGATGATGAGTCGCCGCTCCAACCAAAATGTGAAATAGATACATATTTACAACAATCAATCAATCTGCCTTCTGTTACCACAAGCCCTCTGAATAACTGATCTGTTATCTCTGCCCTCGCTTAAATGCTCAGTGTGAACTTGATGCGATGATGGGTTTCTGGTGGCACATTTTGTCTAACACAGCATCTACAAAATGGATTTTAACCTGGTATAGCCTAGTGGCAAATAGTGGCATAGCAAGAAAATGCAAAAGGAAAAAAATCAAAATTGGAAAAAAATGATTTTGAGGAAAAAACAAACACAAAGTTAATAACAAAAGCAACAATAATACCTTTTGCCAGGTATAAAAATTACCCCTTGTGGAGGCTAAAAGCAGGGGCTTCCCTTTGACCACATCCTTTTGAACACTTTTGCCCCCGAGAGAAACCAGTCAGGTGTTAATTCGCTTCAGTTGTCCAGAACGACTGTCCGGAGCTGGTCCTCCTCGCTCATACTGATAGTGGCAATGGCACCGTCATTAAACTCAAAGGAGGTCCCGCCGTCCACCACCATGCAGGCATCCCAACACCGAGAGCGGACACACACCCTAAAAAAGCAGAGGCAGACCTGTTACATCTTAATGTAAAGAGTGACGTGTTATTCAACTGAGGAGCATAACTTACTTGCTGGCAAAGCCTCTCTGCCGACTGCTGGAGAACACTCTGTTGACGATGGGCTCCCTGATGCTGTAGAACAAGCGGCTGTCGTCTGGACTGAACACCAGAGACTCGTTGTATTTTTCTGTAACTGAACACACATAGACCCACAGCAACATTAAAAAGAATGGTTTTAAAAATTTACAAGTCAAGAATAGTGACAGAAGATTTATCGGCTCACCCTTCTCAATAAATTCTTGGTTAAGTGGGATGTCAAGACCAGACTGGGACTTTCCTGGAAAAAAAAAAAAAAAAAAGCTCAGTGAAGTCAGGTGACCTGGTTTAATTATCTTTATTCCACAACAATCTTTGCATCAAAACCTGCACATGTACGCACCAATTTTAAGAACCTCTTCCACAGCTTGTTCAGCAAGTTTGTTGATGTTGTATGACCTGTGGGCAGCACAACAGAAAGTCAAAAGAGGGACATGAGAGAAGGACTGAGGCAGGATTTACCACATGGGATGTCTTATTACTGTGTAATGTGGCTCATAAGCACTGAGAGGTGTTAGGAGAGGCAACGATTTCAACTCCAGTGGCATTCAAGCTTAATATGCTTGACTTAGTTTAGTTAGTTTGTATTTAAACTAAAGCCAAAAATGGAATTTTTAAAGATGACCTTTGTGTTTCTGGAAGAAGATCATTAACATTTAGCTCGTTTGCATATTTAGACAGTGATCATGTGCCTGATTTACTTTCCCTCTAGCTCTGACTGTCCCATTTCCCCCTGTTCTGTGCAAAAGCATGAGGGCATTAGAATACCACCACAACCACGGCGACTACGTTGTAAATGTGCTGGCTCCGATTCACAACTACTTAAAAAAAAAAAAACAACAACTTTAAAGTCGCAAGATACGCTCCACTGTTACCATCCATGTTTACTTCCATAAACACTGAGCACGCTCACTGCGTGTGAAGTCGTCGTGTCATCTTCTGCGCATGCGGGACACTTTTGGGTCATATGAACTTCACACAGGAGATCACATACAAGCCGTATTTAATTGGAAATGTGAACAAACTCGCAAAAAAAATCGGATTTCACAAAAAAAAATCTGAAGTGAGCATCAAGTCCTGCAGTCTGAACGTAGCCAATCTGTCCGATTAAGTCAGATAATATGCTGTTATCCTTATTTGTGACATAAAATGTCATGTTGGAGTCGGAATCAAAGGCTGTCGGTATGTTAATGTTATTTTTATGGGTTCCATTCATTTTTTCTAAAAACCTGTTGGATAGCAAGGTTTTCGGATTGTTAAGGGTGGGAATGTCAAGTCACGACTGTACATCTTTTTTTAAAATGGGAAATAAGTATTATTTGAGAGAACTCAGTACTTTGGTGTAGTGACCAGACCAAAAAAAGTTCTCTACATGTAATCACTTTGAGAATTTTGGATACAAAGATAAACACCAACTTAACAGTGACTTACAGCAATAATTCAAATGCTTGAATGTTCAGAATACAAATGACAAATTCCCCTGGTGGTATCTCAAACTGTGTGTCAATCAAAACAACCATAGACTGCCCATAAAAACTCATTCATTACTCCACTCTCCATCTAAAATATGTTCAAAACACATTTTCACCAGTAAGTAGCGGGCGAATATCAAAATCGCTATCCAGATACCAACACAACGACTGAATATTCAGATATTCGGGTCAAGCCCAGCTGATTATACTTCTGCCTTACCAGGCTTTGGATCCCGTTCCTGTGCAAATGCTGAGTCCTGAACTCTTCTGCTTTTCCCAAGGGCCATCATCCACTGAGATCTCGTAGTAGGAAGCCCTATGGAGCAAGAGTTTAACATGGGGATTGAAGGATTTTAACTTCACCCTGTGGTGGACAGAGATTTTTCCTGATGAGTGCTGGAGAAACGAGCAGGGCAGTGGTGAAGGGGCTGTGGATTAATGAGGGTGACAACATGCACACAGACAACAGTAGTGTACAGGCAGTATTATGAACGTCAAGTATCAGGTTAGATAATTGAAGTACCTGGAAGACAGGGATTCTCCGATGAAGATTTCATTCAAGCTTCTAATAGGGAGGAGGCTAGGCTTGGTAAAACTCTCCTGCAGGTTACCTGTTCCTGAAAAATGTCACTAAATTATGAGAAGGACAGCAGCTTGGGGAAAAACGTAAAAAATTTAATAAGAGGCAAATATCACCCCCAATTTAGTCAATTTAACGTATTTTAACTTGTGCAAAAGCAACAAAGAAGACCAGACAGGACGACACAGAAAGACCGACTGAGACAAGCACACAAGCTGGGTGACGGAGTCGTACGTCGCTGGCTGTCCATGGTGGTGATGCGGTGAGCTTGGCTGTGCTGCTCCAGGCTTAGCTGCTGTTCGTGCAGGTCCACAGGAGTGGGATTTATTCCTGTGCCCTCTAAGTGCAGACGGATTCTCTGACGCCACAGCCACCTGAACACAGCACAGAAATGTTAGGAGATGAGATCTGCTGTCTTAAAGCTCTATTAGGTTTGAAGTACAAATACATTAACGAGGGATTTATTTTTTTTTGGTTCCTTCCCACCGTCACCAACTGCTTGCTCACGGGGAATCCAAAGTGACAAACACAAACGACGCTCTGTGTTATCAGCATGGTCCATGAGCAGCTGTTTGGATCTCAGATCATGGATAAGAATGGAAAAAGATAAAACTGTAATTACACTACTCTGTATTAAAAGCAAGAAGATAGCCTTATTTATATGGGTCCTTACTAATTTTCATATATATTTTATTGCTTTTCTGAACATTTTCAAATTTACATTTAATCCCATTTGTGTTTTATAAAATTATTTTTGTTGGATTATGCAAGTACTGAAAAATACTTTCACTTCCAAAATACTCATCGAGTTGGTATTTGTATGCCGGGCTAAAAAGCCTTTGAAACAAATGCTTTTGCACAAAAAACATCTTTGTCACTTGAAAGAAAGTTTTGGTACAGGCTGCTTCTGAATTTGTATGATTGAATTGTGCTCTTGCAAAGACAGTGTGATGAAGTGCTCAGAGGCCTAAAGCATTTTAGTTATTTTTTTGTATATTGAAGATTTCCATTTGTTTCCCTGACACACACACACACACATACACACAAGAAACTTAAATCTAACAATGACTTCAAATTTTTACTAAGATATTCATTTTACATTAAGACATATTTTGTTTCAAAATCATCATATCAACTCTTATTTGGGTCTATTACTCGACTCTAACTTGCACTTTGACTGAAGCATCCTGTGCAGCAGCTTTTAAATGAACCTCACAACACACTGGCCTGTGGTAGCAGACAGGTGATTTTCACAGGATAGTAACTGGATATAGGATATCCCACTGAGTCTGAGGACACAGCTTTGCGGTTTTAGACACCATGTGACTTTTTCCCAGACAACATGGATTTAAACTTGTCTTGAACTCCAAGCTTACGACAGTGTTTACTAGATACACTTAAGATGTCAACACATCTCACATGTAGGTTGTAATAAACTAAGGCTGAGCGATGTAGCTGAAGAACATATCACGACGAAATGCTTTGTTCAATTTGTACAACTGAACTTGCATTTTTATGATAGTTTGCACCTAATGCACTTAGAGGAAACTATCAACATATTAACAATACTTTTTCCTGATGTTATTGACGAAGTGGCACAGTGGTATTGCTCTCAGTGTATCACCAGGCATATAATAAACTATAAAAAGTAATGTGAAAGTTAAGTGACAATACACAGACAATGGTCCAGGGCTGCACGTTCCCCAGAAGGACAGCACTCAAGACTACTCATAGGTAAATACGTACCTGAACTCACCACGGCAGAGTTTGTCCAGTGCCTCTGGAAAGGCACGAGTGTACCGCACAGGCAGGCACAGATGACCTTCTGACCTTTGGTGAGCAGAAAAATATAAAGTGAATTCAGCTGAAAACACTGTCAAATAATCAAAGTTAATGAGATCATATTATGTGCTCAGGTTACTTAAGTACCAACATATCAAGAAGATTTTCTCACTACTTTTCAAGCTACAATCCCACAACTTTTCTTTTTCATTGATTTATCTTTCCCAGAGAGTTCAGTGTTTTACCTCTCAGGGTCTGTGTTTACTCCAACAACTGGTTTGTCCTTGCTTAAAACCTTACTGGCAACAAGTAGCATTGTTCCATCACCTAACAAAACAAACTGCAGTTAGAGAACTTGTATTGTGTACTTGCATCCGTTGTCTGAATGCCTTTGTTCACTTGACTTTTTGCCCCCTCTGGGTTGAATAAGTTAAAATCCTGCCCATTCTTTACATCATGCTGGACACAAAAGTTGATGCCAAGGAAGATTCTTTTATTCTGTGTTTATTTATGTGTGGTAGAAACTTACAATTACAATGTTTGACTTTTCCATGTACTATGTACACATTTGTAATTAGTCAATGTCACAGGCAGAGGAGGCTGTAGCACATAAAAAAATCTAAATCTAAATCAAAAAATAATGTGAAATTCCTACCTCCAGCAGAGATGATGGCATTTGCCCATCGCACTACCTCCTCATTGTATTCTCCTCTCTTGACTACTCGTACATCAATACCTTCTTTCCTGCAAACAAACAAGGATACAAACGGGGTCACAGCAGCAAAGTACAAACCTTCTCTTTTTACCCCAAAAGTACCATGAATACATGATGGGATCACGTCTTACCGCAGGCTCTTCACAATGTGCTCCACATTGTTGGTGTGAATATTGTGCCTTTCCAGAAGGCCGCTGTAGCTGGAACCCTTCATAGCAAGCTGCAAACACAGAAAACCTCTAAAAAATCAGCTGACAATGAAGATGTAAGCAGTTGTGTTTGCCTTAGGGGTCACAGGCACGCCTGAAAGTATAATGCAGTCTTACCAGCTGTTTCAAGTCTTCTTCAGAGAGCCCTGCATAGCGATACCGCTGCTGCTCAAACTCATATCGCGTCGTCTTTGTAACCACTGCCACTTTCTCCGGCTTGAATCCAGCTTTGGGCTTTGATGAAGCGTTGCAGACTGAGGTGTGGAGGGGACGAAATGAGCTTCCATACAGCAGGCTGACAGCTCGACTCCCAAGGCACCACACATTTACCGCTGCGCGGCGAGCCATTTCTACAAGTGAACCCACGACCAGAAACTTCAACGTAACTCTAATTACAGGTGTCGAGTGAGGGTCGTGTTGGGTACCGCTGACATATTGGGTTCTGTCAGTGTTCTGGCCAGATGTAGTTATAGTCCATTCACAGCCATGAAGTCGGACACACACCCAGCTGTCAGGGAAGGTCACCAGGCTCTCCCCTCGCTGCTGGTGACCCAGTTATAACTTCACTTTACAGGTGTTTCTTGAAGCACGCGGCAACACAGTATGAAGCACCGCTAACTTGCTGTTGAACTAGTTACCATACATTCAACCCGTATTTGGTAGGTTAGAGGCCAGCATTGCGTTACCAGCTGAGCTTCAAAGGCTAAAAGTAGCTAGCAGTTAGCTGACAGTTTGTAAGGGTGCATATTACATACTTCTACTGGGTTTGTTCTCACCACAGACACACTGTGACCGAGCCGCTCGCCTCAGCTCCTGAAGCCCTTTAAACACGAGTTAGCGCACATGAGCAGGTGAAGAATAAACGACAACACAGGGGAAGAGTGGCGGTGGTACGTACCATGCAGCCTGGCACGTACTCAAGTTGTACTTACGCTACGTAACGTCTAACCTGATTGGCTGCGTGAGCGTCTGGTCGCAGCGGCGCAGCGGTGACGTTTTGTTTTGACTGCTGCTCGGCCGCTCGTGCTCGTGATGCTGATGCGTTCAATGTCACACGAAAGACTGAATATTTGAAAATCAGAAGTAGTTATTACATAACTGCTACATTTCTTATGTAATTCAGTTCAATTCAGTTCAGTTCCTTGTGCTTTATTTGCATGACTATGAGGTTTAAATATTGCCCAAACAATATGTGCCATAGATACAATAGGCTATGTCAAGATAAATGCCATATTCATTGATGCTTTAATTCAGGGGTGTCGAACTGCGGTCCTCGAGGGCCGCAATCCTGCATGTCCAACACACCTGATTCAAATGATCAGCTCATCATCAAGCTCTGCAGAAGCCTTATAACGATCCTGATCATTTGAATCAGGTGTGACTAAGTCTGTATTTGGTCAGGATCTGTCACTGCTTTCTGTCTGTGACAAAAACAAAACAAAACAAAAAGATACATCCAGTCATTCATTTTCATGGTTTACTGCCAGATAATAATAAATTTTGTTTTGAGTTTTGGTTTAATCTCTCCAAAATTTCACTTAAGCATCTTTTGTTAATGTAAATAAATGGATATTTAGTAATGGGTATTCCTGCAATAATAGGTCATTTAGGTGTTTTTTAGGGTTTCTGTATCAAAATTGAATTAGATGTTTAACTCCCACCTTGCAAGCTGACAAAACTCGTTCCTTAAGTTTGTTACATATGAAATCATACAAGGTCTGAATCACTGTCATCAGTAGACTGCATTTCTAAGGTGGAAATACTCAGACATGGTATTGGTTGCTTATTTAGTTCTTGGTGTGTCTTCCAGCATAATAAAAACAAACACTATGTGGACAAGGTGGAATAAATGACTACTGTTCATTTTCTCTTTCAAACCAGTTAACTTTTACTGATTGTCTTAACCATGACTGTTTGTTATTGTAACTGTAACAGCAAAGGGCCACTGTAGTATTCCCATTTGAAACCACAAGGTAACATTTTTCTTTTTCATTCCTTATCCATGACAACAAAGACCCTTTAGTATGAGCCAAACTCTGATCTTCCACTAAACCTAACTTAGTACTTATTTTACTATTATTGTTTGTTTTGTTTTTTTTTTTTTTTGCTGCTAGTGGGGTCACTGTTTGAGGAAACACAAATGTGGGTCACCCTCACAGAGTATGGGTAAGGGACATATGTTATCATTCCAAATGGAGAATATTGACTTGACTTAAGCTCCGTTTTGGTCTCCACCAGCAGCTAAGAAAAATATCTGACTCTTAAATTACTAAATGCTCCACAGTGTTGACAGGTTCTAGCTTTGTCTGCTGTTTAGTGCTCAGCAGGCAGTGTTGTGTGGGGTTTTAGAGATTGCTGCTGCTTATAGTGAGGTTGATAAGACCAGAACTTGCAGGCTGGAAAGCCGCAACAATGAGCTAAAAGTTGCTATAAAGCGCTATTTCAACTGCAGGAACTTGCAAGCTGTTTTAGGGTTAACGTGTTCTGACCACAACAACTGCCTCTCGAGAATCTCTTTCAAGGAGAAAGCAGTACCTGCCTCCAGGGTAGATACTACTGGATGGACCTGAAAAACTGCTGGATGTTGACTGGTTAAACTTGGAAAGGACAAGCGACACTTTATCCTGCTCTCTCTATCTTCCCACTGATGAGTAGTCATCTTGTCTCAAACACTGCAATCAACAAAGTAAAAATCCCTATACTATATGTAACATACCCTCCAATGTTCTATTTCCTACTTGTTCAAACAACTGGAATTATTTGTCGCTCTTTTGGCACATTTGGAATTAATAAAGTTTTTGGATACTAGACCACAACAGAAACAGAAAGGCTAAAAGGGCTGATTACGGGGCAGTTCCAAACATTTTAACCTGCGCTTTCAGCCTTTCTGTTTCCAATGTGGTGCAGGATCTGACAGCTTTGACTGCAATGTTAACTTTGAGTTCGCCAAAACGATGACAAATAGTAGTTACTGGAGATTAACTTCAGTAGGAAATAGACTAATGGAGGGTTCACTGTGGGATCCTTTATGGTGAATTTAATGCTGCTGATGGCCATGTTAGAGAGAAGAAGACTGCAACTCAACAAAGACATTCAAAGGGCAGAAAAAATAACAGTCTTTGTCTTCTTCGAGTTTAAATAATGGTAAATGGTCTGCACTTAGAGTGCTTTACTACACTGCAAGGTGCTCCACTGGCAGTGGGAGCAACTTCGGCTTCATTGTCATACCAAGGACACTACGGCACATGAAGGGCCAGGGACTGAACCAGCGGCCTTGTGATTAGTAGACAACCTGATCCATAGCCATGAAACCAGTGGCGCCTCATTTTCACACAACGGTTCAGGCTGGCCTAGAACAAGTTCCTGCAGTGGAAAACGGCTTAATGTTGGTGCTACCTTGTACTTGGTTTGAGTTCCTGCAGTGGAAAACCTCCTCGTGTTCGTCTTTGTCCCCGACTGTTTGCATTAACATCGTTTAGATGGTGATTCTGCATGGATTTCTTACTACGAATGAACCCTATTACATTTGATTCAGTGTTAAGAATTGTTATTAAACAGATTTTGAATACAGAACATTATGTATTCCTGCTTTTGTAAAAGGAACATACAGCTCCCTCATGTCATCCTGCCCAAATGGAGCAAATTTTTGTCATTTGACGATAAACCTTTAAATTAACAGAAAATTAATCTTCAGTCTATTTCTAGGAATTAGTAGGTAGAATAAGAATTAAACTAAATAGATTGAAAATAGGAGATAAGTGTACTAAAATCCACAGGATACAAGTATGATAACAGGTAGACATTTCTGAGATTATTAATCACTAACAAACATCAATAGAAATATTTCATTCATTAGTGTAATCGTGACCGGGGAATAGTGTTTGTAAAAGGCTATGTGACCTGATTTGAGGGGTATTCTTCACTAATTATATTCAACTTCACCAGGGAATATTTTTCCATACAGTGAGGTCACTTATTACAGCTCAAGCTCTACTTTTTTCAGCTAATTGTGGTGTGTCATTTACTCTGCGGAATTATCTCAAACTATAACACATCCCAAGTGAGATGATGTGTATCATTTAAACCTGGTTATTGTTTTATGTCAAAAGCAATTGTATGTAATTCTACATAAATTCAAGATTTAAGATTCGGTTTAATTATAATTATGCAGCACGAGATTGTAAAACAAAATGACTCATAAAGTCCCTTGATGTAACTCACAAAAGAGTTGTAGAAGAATCAATAATCAATTGAGTTATAGCAATTGAACTATAATATAATAACTATAATAATATAAACACAAGATAAATATACTGATAATTGAAGTGGAAACAACAAAGGAAAGGAAGGAAGATGACAAAAAGTAAAGATGAAATGAGTTGTGAGGACAAGATGTGACTGAAGATATAGTGGATCATACTTCAACCAAATAATTCAGTGATGATTTTCAGAACAAGTCTCAACAAAGTTTTTCATACACCTGGGCTTTACCTGAAACTGTGTCACAGGGCTAACAGTGTTATTATGGGAGGACCATTATCTAATTTGTCCTCCTTGTCTCCCTCCCTCCCTCCCTCTCTCTGTCTCTCTTCTGGATGACTCCCCTCCCGTCTTTTCTGATTACAGTAGGTGCAGGAGAGCTCTGTTTCCCATATGCTTGGAGCGCTTCAATTTAGAGCTCCATCTTCCAGCCACCTTGTCCTACTGATTCCCAGCAGCTCCAGCAAAACTCCTGTAACCCTGCCTTGCTGCTGCTTCACAGACCTGCCAGCTCAACCCTCGACGCTGTTTTGTGAAGAGCAAAAACAACGGCCTAGAGAGGTATGTGATAGAAAAAACAACTGCATTACAGATTGCTTAACATATGCGGGTTGTACTTTCTTTTATTCTGTGGGAGGTTTAGAAAGTCTTCTTTCTTAAAAGAACTGGATTTTACTATTGGTCACATGTCATTACTTGACTCTACTTATAGAAGTGTGAAAGAAATATAAGGTTAAAAAAAAAAAGTGAAAACAAGGATATTGAACGATCAGTTAACTGAAACCACATCCACAAATAACAGGTTTGATTTATCAGGTTTCAAGTTATATTGTGTCAGCCCGGTTGATTTAGGCTGAATAGGATTTTCATATGACTTGCCACTGAAAGATCACACTTGAAAAACTCAGCAGTGTAAAGCTTTCCTGGAAATATCTCAGAAGTAGGACGTAATATGTTTCAGTGGCTAGATTTTGTTACAACTGAGGTGAACTGATCCTTTAAATGTGACTTATTTTTAGCTTACAAGTTGCTAAAAATATGACTGTTTGCTGTGATACAAACAAATTCTAGCTTTTGTAGTCTACAGCTACAGTGCATTTATAAATCTTTATTTGAAAGTATTCTGAGGCTTCTTAAAATGTCTGAAATCCCCACTTTGTTTCCTTGAACAGTCTTCATGCTGAGATATGATGAAGGATAATAACAAGGGTATTTTGTATAAAACTTTTGACGATGTTCAGAGATAAACTTTTTAATACATTTTTAAACCGAAAAGTGAAAATGTATTTCATTGTAATTTTGGGGGGAAAAAATCTTATGAGTTTTGGCTTCATATGTGGTTAAGATGTATTGGAAAATACTGCTGAATGAATTAAATTTTTAATTTTTGTTTTTCTATTAAAAACCAGGTTCTATTTTTCTCCAAACATATCAATGTCAGCAAAATTTGCTTGCAATAAAAAGATCCATAAATACGATGACTTCAGTGGAGGAGATGAAGAACTAAATCTAAAGTTCTCATCCTCATGGCTGGATTAATCTCCTAAGGGGCTCCGGGAAAAAGAGTTGTTGCTGAACCCCTGCTGAACCTCAGCACGCTACATGGCACTATTATTATCTCACCAGCAACCTAGAAACCAACCAGCTGAATGATTGAGTGATCAATAGGAGAGTCAAAGCAGTTTTTGAAGGCTCATTTAGTTGTTTTTAATGCCAAAAAAAGATCTTAAATGTGAACTTGTGCTACTTCCTCTGTTTCCAATGACAGCACATCTTTTGGTTTTTGACTGTTGGTTACACAACATCAGGGTGTAATAGTGTTGAATATTTCACTATTTTCGACAACCATTTCTGCTGCTCTTTTATACACCAGACATTTGTAATATACTGCATATTGTTGAGGACAAAAATAGCCGGTTGCAGCCTGACAGTTTTTTCTTCTATAGTACAATATTAAAATGCAAAAATACATTTTAAAGTTACGCCGAAGTTAATATAAGGCAACAGGAAAAAGATACTTACACGTACAAGATCCCCACACATACATGAATTCACTGGCTGCTGACATTTCTCTACACTTTCCTTATTTCTAGCAGGATGCAGCGCATCAGAGAAAGTATTCACATACGCACTATGAAGGCCAAGAGGAAAGTGGAGGAGATCTCCAAAGAAGACGTCCAGGCCTTCCTCAAGAAGAATGCCTTTGTGCTCTTTACAGTCGGAGCGGTTGTCATAGGTGTGTATATCTCTGCAAGCTAAGTGGACTCATCTCAGAGTTCCTCCACACAGAGCCTTGTCAATGCAGTGCCCATACTTTCTGTTTCTGTCTCTGCAGGTATTGTTCTTGGATTCGCGCTGCGCCCCTATAAGATGACCTATCGAGAAGTAAAGTACTTCTCTTTCCCTGGAGAGCTGCTGATGAGGATGCTTCAGATGCTTGTCCTGCCTTTACTGATCTCCAGTCTAATAACAGGTACATCACATTCACACATGTCAGCAGTCGATTTATAGTCTTCATTTGTTATGAATGCAGTAGATATTAAACTGTACTATCTCTCACTGCTCTTGATCAGTTTATCCTCAGAAATCATGTTTTCATCTCTGCACCTCTGCGGTGTCAGTGAATCAGAAACAAAAAGGCGACAGTCAATAACAAAAGCAAACCTGACAAAGTAGCTCTAATGGGCACAGCTACTGTAATCTGGCTTCAACTACATGCATCCAAGAAGCGTTAAAGCTAAATTCTACTTTATTTCTCTTATCTAACCTGATTTTATTGTTATTTTAGTATTGATGAGGCTGTTCCCTGAAGGCTTTGTGGCTATTGTTTGAACAGACAGAAATTCAATAACATGAAGCCCACTTGGACTAAAACCTAATATTGTCTAACACTTTTGCAAATGTATTTCTTTATCCAGATAGCCTGATATGTCACATCCTTGCTCTTTTCATTAAAACACAAACAAAATGTTAACATGTTATTTTGTGCAGAAATATAAAATATCACGAAGTACCATCAACAGTTATGAACAGAACAACTAATTTAAATTTGGCTTTATGCTATATGTGACCCATTTGCACGACATCAGTCACATTGCTCCTGACGGTATTTGACAGCGACATGAAGGGTAATTCGAGCGGTATTTCGGATATAGCCCAAGGTGGAATTTTGTGCAGATTCTGTGCAGATGGGTCACATCTGAATTAAGAAAGGAGATACAGTAAGAAATTTGGGTAAGAAATCATGCATAAGACAGGATAGTTTTACATCTGAAAGGTTAGAGGAGTTTTTGAGGATTCTGAAAATACCTTACCTTGTGTATTGTATAGATTTGGGAAGCTTATTTCTGTAACTTGAATATAAAGACAATACATAACAGGAAAAGTGGGGCTATGTAATTTTTTACATTGTGAGAAAAATCCTCAGTCTCTCAAATAGGTATATTGACTCAGTAGAGGGGGTTCAGACAGAGGTCATCCTTACAAGCCTGTAATCAGTGAGAGGGCCAGCCTCACCCCCCACCAAGTGATGAAGAGACTCCCACTGATTCACTTACAGAGGAGACAGAAAGAAAGAGCTCCAGTTTTACAGTATCAACTTATTTTTGCAGAAGAAAATGCCAGTCACAGGTTTGATTAGTTGTTTTGAGATTTAAAAAAACACACTTGACACTCAATTTAAACTATATAAACCCTGTACCTTTAAACCATGTGACCTGTACCTGGATATGTTATCTGCATGCTGACATTCAGTCTGTAGGTTCTGGTCATCTGCTCTCAATATCTGAATTTGTTCAGTACATCCCGTGACGCTCTGCTGTACTTACAATAGTCAGGCTCACATCGGTGCTACTATCTGTAGCTTTGGTCAGGCTTGCTTAAGTTAGCCGGAAGACATGGAGTTAGGTGACCTTTCAACATGCTGGGTGGATCTTTTTCTTCAGAATGTGGTTACACTGTACAGACTACATTGTGTTTACACCTGACTGATCCAATCACTTTCCAGGTCCATGATTAGATTTTTCAGACTGGGTGGTAGAGTAGGGGAATAGTTGGCAGTGTCGCCTCACAGCTAGAAGGTCCTGGGTTTGAATCTCAATGTAGGGGCTTTCTTTGTAGGGTTTGTATGTTTCTCCTGTGCCTGCATGGGTTCTCTCTGGGTGCTCCAGCTTCCTCCCATAGTCTAAAGACTTGCTGAGGTTAATTGGTTATTCTAAATTGTCTGTAGGTGTGAATGTGAGTGTGCTTGGTTGTCTGCTGTCACAATGTCTTCCCTGTGATGGACTGGTGAAGATGAACCCTGCCTTCGCCCTGAGTCAGCAGGGACAGACTACAGCTCCCACCGCAACCCTACAGAAGGTAATACGGTGTATAGGAAATGGATAGATGGATGGATTTTCAGACTTTAGATTTTCTAAAGTCCAAAAACTAAGTCAGGAAGAAGAGCAGGAGTCTAGTTTCCTTACCACTTGAGTTAAAATATGCCAAAAAGAATTCTGCTAGCACCAGTTAATTACTGATAAAAACTCTGTGTGTGTGTGTGTGTGTGTGTGTGGTGACCTTTTTCAATTTCTAAAGAAGGGCATGCCAAAGTTTGAGATCCACTTGTGTTGGGGAATATGTGCTAGGAGTGACTAACTCTGCACTGAAAATGAAAATCATACTCGTGCAGCATCTTACATTTTCTGTGTCCTCTTTCCTTCCCCTTCACAATGCAATGTAGTTCTTCTAGTTCCAGTGCAACTCTACATCACAGTTGGGTGTGATTGGAAGTGCAACAATGCTTTTCTACTCTACATGCAGAGTTGGTGTTTGAACTATTTAATGCTAATCCATGAAACTCTACTATTGTCCATACGCTCAAACAACATTCGGTGCAAGCATCTTTCTCCCTTAAAATACCTACACATTGTTTTTTAAGGTACTTGACAGGCAGGGTGTTCTAAATGTCTTGGAGAATTTTAGTTTGTCTCAGTATCTTCTGTCTCTTCATGATGCTTGCTCTTTGAAGTTCAGGCTATTATTTTCAAGACTTGTTGTCCAATCAGATTTGTCCCTGATTGTGTTCTGTGATGGATACAATTCTAAACATCTAAAGTCCCTGAGACTTATGCACACCACTGTGGTAGGTGGTGGTAAACAACCACATGACACATTGTTACGTGACAGATTCATAGTCTGCATACTGATTAAAACTAATGGACCTCACCACAAATATTGGTTCTGAAGTAACTGTCCTTTATAAAGAGGAGTGTTATTTGTCTTCATGCTCCAATCTTAACAGCATTTCCACTCCTCTCTCCATTAGGAATGGCAGCTTTGGACAGCAAAGCTTCAGGAAAGATGGGAATGAGAGCTGTGATTTACTACATGACTACGACCTTTATTGCCGTCTTCATCGGTATCATAATCGTGCTAATCATCCACCCAGGAAAAGGATCAAAAGATGAGTTTGGAAAGCAGCAGACCATAGAGCAAGTCAGTCCTGCTGATGCCTTCTTAGATCTGATCAGGTAGCCTGCCCATAATAACAATGATATTCTTAAAGTGTGACTGTACCTCACCAACGCCATCTCTAAATCACTGTGTCTTCTCATTTCAGAAATATGTTCCCACCAAACTTGGTCCAAGCCTGCACACAGCAGGTGAGCTTTCCAACTAATACGTCACAAATGGTCACGACTTTGTATCTATGAGGTGTTAAAATGTCACCAAGTGCACACTTTAAAACAAACAAACAAACAAACAAACAAAAAGCTTGCTTAATTTGTAAGTAAACATAAATATAACTTTAAATATAACTTTAAAATTACAACAAAAAACCCCCACATTGATAGTGTGGCCATGAACCTTTATAGAAAGAGAAATACATTTAATTACAGATAATTATCGTCATGTTGTGTAAATTAGTATGTGATTTAGGAAAGGGAAAAAACATGGTATAAATAAATTAATATGGCATTTCATAAAACTGAATATAACTGTTGAGTTGTTAAATTATAAATAGTGTCTGTAATTTGACTTCTACAAAAAAACTAAGTTATTTTCTGTAATACTCAGACCTTTTTTGTATTGCAGACACTGGAGCTGTTTAGACCAACAAGCAGCAAAATACTAAAGTGTTTCTTGATTACAGCATGCTGACGCAGAGAGCTTCAGCCTCGTTGTTCAGTCGTCCCGCTCACATGTCTGGTGGAACAGAAAAGCTCTTGTTTCATTCAGTCCAACTTTCTACACAGGCAGCGTAACAGATCAAGTTTTAGTCACGCTACAAGCATGAGTCAGAACATATTTTTATGCTTCACGTGTATTTGTTTGTTTAATTTTATTTTTCATACATGTTTATACTCTACTCAGGCAAACTATGGTTCACTACTGTGCCTGAACGCCTCCTGTGTAGGTACAGATGGAACACAATGTGCTGCGCAGACAGGGTGGACACGGCTTTAATTATAGCCCACTGGGAGCATAAGTGTACTGGTCTGTCTGAGATCACGTCGTATTTAATAAGCAGCGTAGAGTTTATCCCCTGAAGATCATGAATGGGCTTTTCTCGTGCGCAAATAGTATTTTTTGTCAGATGATGTGCTAGAAGGTAGGGAGTGAGTAGAATATTTCAAGGGGCCTGAAATCTTGGCCAAAGACTGACCTGGCCTGATGGATGTAGGCCCCAGCCCTGAACCCAACTTGAACCCACACCCATTGTCTTAATACCAGAACTGTCTATTTGTCTTTTTTCATCTCCCTTCTCTAACCTTTCTCTCACTCTCTCCCCCTTCCTCTTGTTCACACATACTTTTAAACAGTGAGGTGTAGACACTTGACCATTTG
>NW_007579537.1:46106-57567 GCF_000690725.1 Stegastes partitus | reverse complement strand
GTCTACAGCTACAGTGCATTTATAAATCTTTATTTGAAAGTATTCTGAGGCTTCTTAAAATGTCTGAAATCCCCACTTTGTTTCCTTGAACAGTCTTCATGCTGAGATATGATGAAGGATAATAACAAGGGTATTTTGTATAAAACTTTTGACGATGTTCAGAGATAAACTTTTTAATACATTTTTAAACCGAAAAGTGAAAATGTATTTCATTGTAATTTTGGGGGGAAAAAATCTTATGAGTTTTGGCTTCATATGTGGTTAAGATGTATTGGAAAATACTGCTGAATGAATTAAATTTTTAATTTTTGTTTTTCTATTAAAAACCAGGTTCTATTTTTCTCCAAACACATCAATGTCAGCAAAATTTGCTTGCAATAAAAAGATCCATAAATACGATGACTTCAGTGGAGGAGATGAAGAACTAAATCCAAAGTTCTCATCCTCATGGCTGGATTAATCTCCTAAGGGGCTCCGGGAAAAAGAGTTGTTGCTGAACCCCTGCTGAACCTCAGCACGCTACATGGCACTATTATTATCTCACCAGCAACCTAGAAACCAACCAGCTGAATGATTGAGTGATCAATAGGAGAGTCAAAGCAGTTTTTGAAGGCTCATTTAGTTGTTTTTAATGCCAAAAAAAGATCTTAAATGTGAACTTGTGCTACTTCCTCTGTTTCCAATGACAGCACATCTTTTGGTTTTTGACTGTTGGTTACACAACATCAGGGTGTAATAGTGTTGAATATTTCACTATTTTCGACAACCATTTCTGCTGCTCTTTTATACACCAGACATTTGTAATATACTGCATATTGTTGAGGACAAAAATAGCCGGTTGCAGCCTGACAGTTTTTTCTTCTATAGTACAATATTAAAATGCAAAAATACATTTTAAAGTTACGCCGAAGTTAATATAAGGCAACAGGAAAAAGATACTTACACGTACAAGATCCCCACACATACATGAATTCACTGGCTGCTGACATTTCTCTACACTTTCCTTATTTCTAGCAGGATGCAGCGCATCAGAGAAAGTATTCACATACGCACTATGAAGGCCAAGAGGAAAGTGGAGGAGATCTCCAAAGAAGACGTCCAGGCCTTCCTCAAGAAGAATGCCTTTGTGCTCTTTACAGTCGGAGCGGTTGTCATAGGTGTGTATATCTCTGCAAGCTAAGTGGACTCATCTCAGAGTTCCTCCACACAGAGCCTTGTCAATGCAGTGCCCATACTTTCTGTTTCTGTCTCTGCAGGTATTGTTCTTGGATTCGCGCTGCGCCCCTATAAGATGACCTATCGAGAAGTAAAGTACTTCTCTTTCCCTGGAGAGCTGCTGATGAGGATGCTTCAGATGCTTGTCCTGCCTTTACTGATCTCCAGTCTAATAACAGGTACATCACATTCACACATGTCAGCAGTCGATTTATAGTCTTCATTTGTTATGAATGCAGTAGATATTAAACTGTACTATCTCTCACTGCTCTTGATCAGTTTATCCTCAGAAATCATGTTTTCATCTCTGCACCTCTGCGGTGTCAGTGAATCAGAAACAAAAAGGCGACAGTCAATAACAAAAGCAAACCTGACAAAGTAGCTCTAATGGGCACAGCTGCTGTAATCTGGCTTCAACTACATGCATCCAAGAAGCGTTAAAGCTAAATTCTACTTTATTTCTCTTATCTAACCTGATTTTATTGTTATTTTAGTATTGATGAGGCTGTTCCCTGAAGGCTTTGTGGCTATTGTTTGAACAGACAGAAATTCAATAACATGAAGCCCACTTGGACTAAAACATAATATTGTCTAACACTTTTGCAAATGTATTTCTTTATCCAGATAGCCTGATATGTCACATCCTTGCTCTTTTCATTAAAACACAAACAAAATGTTAACATGTTATTTTGTGCAGAAATATAAAATATCACGAAGTACCATCAACAGTTATGAACAGAACAACTAATTTAAATTTGGCTTTATGCTATATGTGACCCATTTGCACGACATCAGTCACATTGCTCCTGACGGTATTTGACAGCGATATGAAGGGTAATTCGAGCGGTATTTCGGATATAGCCCAAGGTGGAATTTTGTGCAGATTCTGTGCAGATGGGTCACATCTGAATTAAGAAAGGAGATACAGTAAGAAATTTGGGTAAGAAATCATGCATAAGACAGGATAGTTTTACATCTGAAAGGTTAGAGGAGTTTTTGAGGATTCTGAAAATACCTTACCTTGTGTATTGTATAGATTTGGGAAGCTTATTTCTGTAACTTGAATATAAAGACAATACATAACAGGAAAAGTGGGGCTATGTAATTTTTTACATTGTGAGAAAAATCCTCAGTCTCTCAAATAGGTATATTGACTCAGTAGAGGGGGTTCAGACAGAGGTCATCCTTACAAGCCTGTAATCAGTGAGAGGGCCAGCCTCACCCCCCACCAAGTGATGAAGAGACTCCCACTGATTCACTTACAGAGGAGACAGAAAGAAAGAGCTCCAGTTTTACAGTATCAACTTATTTTTGCAGAAGAAAATGCCAGTCACAGGTTTGATTAGTTGTTTTGAGATTTAAAAAAACACACTTGACACTCAATTTAAACTATATAAACCCTGTACCTTTAAACCATGTGACCTGTACCTGGATATGTTATCTGCATGCTGACATTCAGTCTGTAGGTTCTGGTCATCTGCTCTCAATATCTGAATTTGTTCAGTACATCCCGTGACGCTCTGCTGTACTTACAATAGTCAGGCTCACATCGGTGCTACTATCTGTAGCTTTGGTCAGGCTTGCTTAAGTTAGCCGGAAGACATGGAGTTAGGTGACCTTTCAACATGCTGGGTGGATCTTTTTCTTCAGAATGTGGTTACACTGTACAGACTACATTGTGTTTACACCTGACTGATCCAATCACTTTCCAGGTCCATGATTAGATTTTTCAGACTGGGTGGTAGAGTAGGGGAATAGTTGGCAGTGTCGCCTCACAGCTAGAAGGTCCTGGGTTTGAATCTCAATGTAGGGGCTTTCTTTGTAGGGTTTGTATGTTTCTCCTGTGCCTGCATGGGTTCTCTCTGGGTGCTCCAGCTTCCTCCCATAGTCTAAAGACTTGCTGAGGTTAATTGGTTATTCTAAATTGTCTGTAGGTGTGAATGTGAGTGTGCTTGGTTGTCTGCTGTCACAATGTCTTCCCTGTGATGGACTGGTGAAGATGAACCCTGCCTTCGCCCTGAGTCAGCAGGGACAGACTACAGCTCCCACCGCAACCCTACAGAAGGTAATACGGTGTATAGGAAATGGATAGATGGATGGATTTTCAGACTTTAGATTTTCTAAAGTCCAAAAACTAAGTCAGGAAGAAGAGCAGGAGTCTAGTTTCCTTAACACTTGAGTTAAAATATGCCAAAAAGAATTCTGCTAGCACCAGTTAATTACTGATAAAAACTCTGTGTGTGTGTGTGTGTGTGTGTGTGTGGTGACCTTTTTCAATTTCTAAAGAAGGGCATGCCAAAGTTTGAGATCCACTTGTGTTGGGGAATATGTGCTAGGAGTGACTAACTCTGCACTGAAAATGAAAATCATACTCGTGCAGCATCTTACATTTTCTGTGTCCTCTTTCCTTCCCCTTCACAATGCAATGTAGTTCTTCTAGTTCCAGTGCAACTCTACATCACAGTTGGGTGTGATTGGAAGTGCAACAATGCTTTTCTACTCTACATGCAGAGTTGGTGTTTGAACTATTTAATGCTAATCCATGAAACTCCACTATTGTCCATACGCTCAAACAACATTCAGTGTGAGCATCCTTCTCCCTTAAAATACCTACACATTGTTTTTTAAGGTACTTGACAGGCAGGGTGCTCTAAATATCTTGGAGAATTTTAGTCTGTCTCAGTATCTTCTGTCTCTTCATGATGTTTGCTCTGTGAAGTTCAGGCTATCATTTGCAGGACTTGTTGTTTGTTTTGTGGCTGAATATCACTCTCTATGACTGTGTCGGAATGTCTGGAGTCTTTGTCCTGCTGCAGAAAAAAATTGGAAACAATCAGATTTGTCCCTGATTGTGTTCTGTGATGGATGTGAATCTAAACATCTAAAGTCCCTGAGACTTATGTACACCACTGTGGTAGGTGGTGGTAAACAACCACATGACACATTGTTACGTGACAGATTCATAGTCTGCATACTGATTAAAACTAATGGACCTCACCACAAATATTGGTTCTGAAGTAACTGTCCTTTATAAAGAGGAGTGTTATTTGTCTTCATGCTCCAATCTTAACAGCATTTCCACTCCTCTCTCCATTAGGAATGGCAGCTTTGGACAGCAAAGCTTCAGGAAAGATGGGAATGAGAGCTGTGATTTACTACATGACTACGACCTTTATTGCCGTCTTCATCGGTATCATAATCGTGCTAATCATCCACCCAGGAAAAGGATCAAAAGATGAGTTTGGAAAGCAGCAGACCATAGAGCAAGTCAGTCCTGCTGATGCCTTCTTAGATCTGATCAGGTAGCCTGCCCATAATAACAATGATATTCTTAAAGTGTGACTGTACCTCACCAACGCCATCTCTAAATCACTGTGTCTTCTCATTTCAGAAATATGTTCCCACCAAACTTGGTCCAAGCCTGCACACAGCAGGTGAGCTTTCCAACTAATACGTCACAAATGGTCACGACTTTGTATCCATGAGGTGTTAAAATGTCACCAAGTGCACACTTTAAAACAAACAAACAAACAAACAAACAAAAAGCTTGCTTAATTTGTAAGTAAACATAAATATAACTTTAAATATAACTTTAAAATTACAACAAAAAACCCCCACATTGATAGCGTGGGCATGAACCTTTATAGAAAGAGAAATACATTTAATTACAGATAATTATCGTCATGTTGTGTAAATTAGTATGTGATTTAGGAAAGGGAAAAAACATGGTATAAATAAATTAATATGGCATTTCATAAAACTGAATATAACTGTTGAGTTGTTAAATTATAAATAGTGTCTGTAATTTGACTTCTACAAAAAAACTAAGTTATTTTCTGTAATACTCAGACTTTTTTTGTATTGCAGACACTGGAGCTGTTTAGACCAACAAGCAGCAAAATACTAAAGTGTTTCTTGATTACAGCATGCTGACGCAGAGAGCTTCAGCCTCGTTGTTCAGTCGTCCCGCTCACATGTCTGGTGGAACAGAAAAGCTCTTGTTTCATTCAGTCCAACTTTCTACACAGGCAGCGTAACAGATCAATTTTTAGTCACGCTACAAGCATGAGTCAGAACATATTTTTATGCTTCACGTGTATTTGTTTGTTTAATTTTATTTTTCATACATGTTTATACGCTACTCAGACAAACTATGGTTCACTACTGTGCCTGAACGCCTCCTGTGTAGGTACAGATGGAACACAATGTGCTGCGCAGACAGGGTGGACACGGCTTTAATTATAGCCCACTGGGAGCATAAGTGTACTGGTCTGTCTGAGATCACGTCGTATTTAATAAGCAGCGTAGAGTTTATCCCCTGAAGATCATGAATGGGCTTTTCTCGTGCGCAAATAGTATTTTTTGTCAGATGATGTGTTGGAGGGTAGGGAGTGAGTAGAATATTTCAAGAGGCCTGAAATCTCGGCCAAAGACTGACCTGGCCTGATGGATGTAGGCCCCAGCCCTGAACCCAACTTGAACCCACACCCATTGTCTTAGTACCAGAACTGTCTATTTGTCTTTTTTCATCTCCCTTCTCTAACCTTTCTCTCACTCTCTCCCCCTTCCTCTTGTTCACACATACTTTTAAACAGTGAGGTGTAGACACTTGACCATTTGTCCTCTCCACGATGTCCACAGTTCAGACTTCCTGAGAAACTACATATTTACCCATTCTGGGCTTTATGTTTTATCTGAGCTAACACCAGAACAATCTGATAACACTGACATTAACTGACAGAAAAAAGTGGCAATGAGGGATGTATATTGACAAAAATGTATCTGCAAAACAAATCATAGAGCGGGCTCAAGCACTCAACTCTGCGAATGATGTTCCTTCACAAATGAGTGAGCACCGCGATGTTCAGAGACATAATGTTACCTGAGCTGTGCTGAGCAATTTAGTGTCTTAAAAACATATGAGACTCAAACATCTCATGTCATTTTCACCATAATAATGACTTTAGCTACACCAAGGCTAATTTAACTAGCATCAGTTATGTAATCATCAAGAACCAATATCTTGCTAGTTTTCGAGATTCAATTTGTACATTTGAAAGTATGGAGACTGAAATTAGTCTATTAGACAGATAACACTGTATTAATTGATTCATTATATGTATTGAACAAAAACATCACATAATTCAAGAGAAATATACATTATTCATTACATACAACTAAGTATGTGCTGGAATCATTAATATTTACATAAGGCCCAAACCCTACCTCAGTATGCATCTAAAATTAGTACAAACCCAATGTGACTATGTCGATATCTTGTGGCCACTAATTAATGATCCCTAGACAGTGAATCTGAAATATCCACAGCACAATCCATAATCTCTTGTGGAAAACAACGAAGCGGTTGACCTCCAAGAGTGGTGCTAAAGGAAAGTTTTTTTTGGGCCACCAAAACATTCAGAGTCATCCTCAGGGTGCCATGAATAACCACAGACACATCTCTGAAAGTCCAGACATTGGTTTTGTGTTGATCAAGTGGACATTTTGTTCAGGGGTCTGTTTCACGATGCAGGTTCAACAAACTCTGAGTCTAATCCTGAACTCTGAGTTGATCAACTCTGAGATAGGAAACTCTGAGTTTCCGGTTCCAGAACAGTGGATTTGAGTTAGTTTAATCAACTCGGAGTAGTTTCACCTGGAGTTAAGCACATGCACAACAACTATAAAAAACCAGCATCAATGGAGCCCCGATTCGACGAGTCACCATGGCAACGGGGAGGCAGAGGGCTGAGTTTTTCATCCCACTAGAACTGGAAATCTTAATGCGCTCATATGTCGAGTTTGAACACGTTTTTAAAAAGAAGTGCAACACTGCTGCAGCTGCAAAACAGAAGAACATTGCTGCTCGGGTCAATGCATACGTTTAAATGTTGTCCTTTGCAATCACAATAACATTACAGGAGAACTGCTGGAATGGTAGCCTATTAATTTATTTCATTTAGGTGCAATCCCGTGGGGTAGAAGCACACTTGGCAGCAGCTTAAGATGGAATATAAAAATATTGTTCAAGTCTGAGGTTGCAGCACAATGTCATTAACAGAATATAATTTAAAATTAATTGAACAGATCTCTACGTCATTCACCTGCAATCCTGTGGAACTCCTCCTTTATGGCTCTGACAGGTTTACGTCCAGGGAAAATGACAAAGACGGTAAAAGCCGTTTCAGGGCGAGGCACACTTTTCTGATGGCCTTGCCTACAGTTGACTTACTCAAGTGCTCTGCATCTCCGACGTTGTACAAAAAACTACCATTTCCAAAGAAACGCATAGCAACACATAATATCTGCTGGGATGTGAGAGCATGACTACGTTTACTCACTGATTTTTTAAATGATTTTTGACAGACGGCAGAACTAGGCTACCCCAAAACTCGCCTGCTGACTGAATGAATGATGAAATCAAATGGCCTGTGTGGCTGAAAGAGGGCAGAGACAGAGAGAAACTCAAAGTTCCCTGAGAAAAACCTGGTCCTGACCAGGTTAGGTTCATAGAGTCTGTTACTACGGTAACTGACCAAGGTCTTAGGTTAGCTCTCTCTGTGAAACAGGCTAGAGTTACCTCTCTTTCTCTGGTTTGAGTTACCTCCCTTTGTTATACAGAAAACTCAGAGCTTCTCTCGTTTCAGGGTTAAAAGACTCAGAGTTTTCATTAAACCTGCTTTGTGAAACGGACCCCTGATGGTGTGACTTCACAAAGAGTTAGATGTCTCATGAAACTACTAGAAAATGTTTGCCCCTATCCCCACAGCTAATGATAAGCCAACATTGTATCAACCTATTACTTTCCACTACTATTATTGGATTCTGAAGGTTAAACATATCACAGTGATCTGTTTCATCTGTATCAAACTCTTCTACTATAACCCCCATCTTTTAATGCTCTCATTCTCCAGTTTAAAACCAAATACGCAAAGCGAGTAGTCCATGTGACGGTGACAGTGAATGACACCCTCTTCAACTCAACCAATGGCACCCAGGAGGTCATGGAGATCTCCAGGGAGGAGATGATCCCAGTGCCAGGTCAGGTGAATGGGGTCAATGCTCTTGGGTTGGTGGTCTTTTCCATGTGCTTTGGGCTAATAATTGGCAACATGAAGGAGCAGGGCCAGCTCCTGAGGGACTTCTTTGACAGCCTCAATGAAGCCATCATGCGCCTGGTTGCCATCATTATGTGGTAAGACTTGTGTGACTTCACTAGGAGTTGTTTTGAACAAACGCTGCCATCATACTTATCTGCAATAATTTGCTGTTCCTCTGCTCCTCTCAGGTATGCTCCCATTGGTATCCTGTTCCTAATTGCAGGAAAGATTGTGGAGATGGACGATCTAACACAGATGGGTGGCCAGCTGGGCATGTATACCATTACAGTCATCATTGGCTTGATGATCCATGCCATTCTTATTCTGCCCACTCTTTATTTTGTCATCACTCGGCAGAACCCCTTTATCTTCATTGCTGGGCTCCTGCAAGCTCTGATAACAGCTCTGGGGACATCATCCAGGTGAGTAACACCTGCGTCTACCAAACATCAGCAAATTTTTTTTTTTTTAAAGTATCAATGAAAAATATCAGCTGTCTCAAATTCTTTAGTTGTTCATATTGAATACATTTATTATAAAGTTTTGTTTTATCAATTTACTTTATTTTGTTTGACAACTACTTGACACAAAAAAACAACAAAAAGTACTACAGTGAGGTTGTATTATTCTATCATAGGAAGACCTCAGTATTTTCATTATTATTTTTTTTATAGTTCAGACATTTCTTTGGTAATTGACCAATTTCATTGTCAGTTAATATTACCAAATAAACCCCCCACTTTTCAATTGTCATAGGAAAAGTTGGGAAACTTGAAAATGTTAACATCTGATAAGCTGGTCCCATGGAATTTTTGTGGTTTTTCTTTATTTTTTATTTTTAAAATGTGTTTTTATATAATTATTACTAAAACATTCACCAAGTTATTCAACTACTGCCTTGTCAGCAGTAGAGTAGGCCTGCTGATTGGTTGCTGGCTGACTAAAGAATGAAACTATTGTATACAACCGGAGACTGAGGGCAGATGACAATTTTTTTCCCCACATTGCCTATAGGAGGAGGAAGTCAATCCTAACAAGGCTTTAGTTACAAGACACAGAACATCTAACATCCATACTCACAGTTGACCTCACATTGCAAGAGGACCACTAGCACGTAAAGATAAACACTTAAAGCTAATCTTGTACAGAAATTAGCTCCACATAATGTGATCACCCCGTAGAAAATTGAAGGAAAGAAAAAGATTAAATAACGCATAAAATTTAATTAGCAGCTCAAATCACAAGTAAAAGTGTGGTAGATCTACATCCTATCTGAAGGACTAAACACATAAGCCAAATCATTTCTTGTGTGAGCATGTCACGGGAAATACCAAAGACGTGGCACACAAATATATCAAAAAAATTACAATAACTGATAATACCTTATATTACAGGAGTTTAAAGGAATGATCCTAGGAAAATAAGTACAAAAAGGGCAACAGGGTTAAACACACGAACCTTAGCTGGACTGGTACAGAGAAAATATTCGTCATCATGAAACAACAGTAAGAAAACACTATGCAGTTAATGCATGCAATAAAAACACTACGGAGCTACCCAAAGAGAGAGCAGCAGGTAGGAATGGGAGCAGAGGGGGATGAATGGTGTGGCTCTGTGGATCAGAGCATGGATCTCCAGGCTGCTGTGGCATAGACAATGGAGAGGCTGAATCTGAATCCAGGGGGGAGGTAGTTCAGGTGATCATCACACAGTCCAGGCGTGGAATAGTGACGGAGAATTAGGCACAGAGACAACAGGTTAGATTGAAGAAGAGTAAACATTTAGGATCAAAGAACTGAGACTGGCCTGAGTACACTAACACAGTTAAGTACAATGGTGTATAATGTAGATCTGAGCCCTTCTTTTATAGCAGGGGGAGAACAATGGGTAGGTGAGCCACCAGCAGATGACCACGATCAGCTGATTACCTTGAGGCACAAGCACACCGACATACACACCAAACTCACACCACTGATTAGGGACGGGGAACAGGAGGGAGAGCTGCCAGCTAAGCAGAGGTGGAGGCCATGACAGAACAGTTGCAGTCTTAACATTTGTAATAACTTGCAATAACAACTTGACTTTACTTATTTTCTAAAATCAATCTAGACCTGGTAATTACACTCCTGATCAAAATCTTAAGACCAGTTAAAAAATTGCATGAATTTGCATTTTGCACTGTTGGATCTTAGGAAGGTTCTAAGTAGAGCTTCAAAATGCAAAAAAGAAGAAATGGGAACAAGAGACCAAAAGTTGGTGGTTTCTGGGCTGCAGTCAGCACCAGTAATGGCCTTAATTTGGGACAAGGATTGTCCCGGGTCTTGATGGACAGCCATTCGGATCCTCTGGCTCAGCGTTGGTGAGATTTTTTGGGGTCTACCACTTGATTTTGTTGTTCCATAACCTTGAGGATCTTTTAAGAAATGCAAAATGACTGTCTTACTGCGTCCAACCTCAGCAGCGATGGCACATTGTGAGAGGCCTTGTTTATGCAGCTCAACAATCCTACCACGTTCAAAGACGGTGAGCTTTTTTGCCTTTGCCATCAAGAGATCTTCCCAGTGTGGTTACTTGACAGGAAATGACATGGAATCCAAATTTTTGCACAGATTTTGGCTTTCAAAGGCTGTGGTCTTAAACTTTTGATCAGCTGATGGACAGCCTATTTGAGTTAAATTGTTGTTTTCAATAAATTGCTTGCTCGCAACTTTTGGTCTCTTGTTCCCATTTCTTCTTTTTGCATTTTGAAGGTTTACTTAGAACCTTCCTCAGATCCAACAGTGCAAAATGCAATTTCATGCAGTTTTTTAACTGGTCTTAAGATTTTGATCAGGAGTGTACTTCCATGCCACCATTGCACTCTTGCTTAGTGTTCTCTCTATACCTAGTTCTACATGCAGGTCATTTTTGTGACTTTCACATTCAGTAGGCTGTTTGTTCAAAAACTCTGAATCACATTCAGCAGCAGTCACAGTATGAAAAGAAATTAATGTAGCCACCATGACGTCACCCATTGGATTGCAGGCTACTGTTTTAAAGCCTTAATTTTGGCGTTTTGGCCATTGCCATCTTGTGTTTTTGGAACCAGAAGTGACCATATTTGGATGAGCGCATGGACCTGGGGAGGAGTGAGGGGTCGATGTGAC
>NW_007579537.1:23383-45858 GCF_000690725.1 Stegastes partitus | reverse complement strand
GGTTTAGCATTCTAAAATGAAAACAAGTTCACAGTACTGTGGAAACATTGCTGCACCTCTACCGATTGACAGACTGCTGTGACGGCAACTTGTCAGTCACATAAAGCATTTCCTATTTTGTCAACAAATTTACTCTCAATGGCAACGTAATTTAAATCACATTGTGTTAATGAAGACTCGAAACTAGTGATTGAGGCCATAAACTCATTAGGGAATGTTTACAACAGTGATGACAAGCAAACAACATGAATAAAACGCATCTTCTAATCATTTTAGTGACTATAGCATTATTCAACTTGTTTTATGGAACTGTACAGACACTGCAGCCCTTGGTTAAGATTAATGTAAGATCGTGGTCTGTTTTAATACAGAAAAGAGAGATTTGTCTCTAAACGATAGCCCCATTTTTCCCTTACCTTTACCCAAGTGCCAGGTCTCTGGTATGAGAGTCAAGTGCTGGGTACACCCACTGTCTACCACAACCACCTTCTTGACTCTGAGGCATTTAAAATGTGGTGTTTCACTCATTCAAAACAAAACGTTGCCTCTGGATGTAATTGAGTCCCTGGCTATGTTTCACCTAGACATAATAAGGAGGCTGTTTAGCTGTAGTAGATAGTGAATGGCTCAGCAGTTAAGGCTTCGGGCTACTAATTGGAAGGATGGGGGTCTTAGCACATTTCCATATGGTGTCATATGCTAGAAAACCCATCATGAGTGAAATAAGCAAACTGCACAGGACTGGTCAAGTGACTGTCTCAGAAAAACAGACTCAGACTTCCAGGGTCTTCAACATAACAAACATAAGGAACCAATCCTGTCAACCTGCAGGGTGGAGCTTTCTGTATCATTATTCCTCTTTAGAAGCAGCTTCCAGTTTAACCATGTTTTGCGGCGTTACTGCAATATTAGTTTTACAGTGCATGGATTTATGGATTTAATAAATGACCAGAGGGGACTTTGAGGTCATTAAAATTAATTACACATCTAAATACTCAGTCACCTACGCACATACTGTGTGATCTTGGTTTGTCTGAAGCATAAATTGGCAGATGTGAGATAAGCTTGGTAAAATCTCCGGTCGTCTGTCCAAAGTTCTAGATCACACAGTGGGACATGTCCACAGAAGTTGTCATAGTGTGGCTGCTGCTACGAAACATGTCTACAAACGAACTAATCAGAATACTCGAGTCATTGATGTAGAATACAATGTCATATATACTATTTCTGAACTAAGCACATTTCTCAGTTGTTGTTTTTTTAAATGCTTTTTTACCATTTTGATTCCATTCCTGTCATCTTCCAGCTCTGCCACTCTCCCTGTCACCTTTAAATGTCTGGAGGAAAACAACAGAATTGATAAGCGGATCACGCGTTTCGTGCTGCCTGTGGGTGCTACCATCAACATGGATGGAACAGCCCTGTATGAGGCGCTAGCAGCCATCTTTATCGCCCAGGTCAACAACATGGAGATGAACTTTGGTCAGATCATCACCATCAGGTAAAAGTTAACAGAAATAGTCAAAACTTATCCTGTAAAAATGAAATAATCCCCACAGTGACACACTTTGTCTCATCTTTGGGTTTGTCCTTAATTAAGTATAACTGCAACTGCAGCCAGTATTGGAGCTGCTGGCATCCCTCAGGCAGGCCTGGTCACCATGGTGATAGTGCTGACCTCTGTCGGACTTCCTACTGATGACATCACTCTCATCATCGCAGTTGACTGGTTTCTGTGAGTAGCTTCCTGTATGGTGAAAATGTGTACAAAAATCCAATACAACATCCAATCACATTCAGTGGGTTGCATGGTGTTCTGTCAAGTGCTGTAACTGTACATGAATCATCTCTGTCATTTTAAAGGTCAAAAGCAGCTCCACATCTACTACCACCTAGTGACACACTTCTCCCTTTTCCCTGGAGTCTTGTTCTACATCTTCCCTTTTGTATTGAATATTTTTGCAATGAGTTTTAACATAGAAACATAATTAGGTTTCCCAAATTAATCATTTCAATTAGAATACCCTTCCCAGAAATTACTCAGCTAACTGGGGTAATAAGAAAAAACCCTTCTCGCCTTTGACTAGCATGGACGTCTTGATTCATGAGCACTTTCCACACTGAACAGAAGAAAGTGTAGTGTCTCACGTCTAAAGGCCTAGATCCTCTAAAAGTGTTTTAAGAGACAAGAACATCAGACTGAATGGTCGTAGTAAATAGTACTTAAAGAGTGGCGTTTTAAATGTAGCAAGGTTCGACAAAATGCTTTACAATGTGCAACACATTCACACATCAATGATGATAGAGCTGCCATGCAAGGTTATTACCTACCAAAAGCAACCTGGGGGTTCAGTGTCTTGCCCACGAACACTTTGGCACATGTAGGGGTCGGGGTTTAATCTAATTCTAACCAATCACCAGTTCTCATAAATAAACATTGGTCTGACTCAAAGGACGTAGTTTGTAGGTATAAGTCTGCCATTTGCTGCACAAATCATGTGGCTTTCTTCTCCCCTTCTGCCATCGGCATGTTATCAAAATCCCATTTACGAATGAGAAACAACAACCTCTGAGCAGCAACCTACATCCTGAAAAGGTTTGAATTGTACAACAAGGCAGGCTCCTAGTTTTTTGGTTTATTTTGTCAATTATCCAAATTTAATGACAGTGCTCGCCTGCCTGCATGTGAATGTTCCACTAAAACAATTTCCCTGTCACTGTTTTAACTGAACTGCAAGGTGGCTCGGTGGTTACCATCGTTGCCTTGCAGGTCGCCAGTTCTCGTTCCGGTGAGGACACCGGGATCTTTCTGCGTAGAGTTTATATGTTCTCCCAGTGCAGCGTGGGTTCTCTCCGGGTTCTCCGGCTTCCTCCTACACAGTACAAAAAACATGTTGAGGTTAATTGGTGATTCTAAATTGTCCGTAGGTGTGAATGTGAGTGTGCTTGGTTGTCTGTCTCTAAGTGTGGCCCTGTGATAGACTGGTGACCTGTCCAGGGTGTCTCCTGCCTTCACCCTAAGTCAGCTGGGATAGACTCCAGCCCCCCCACGACCCTAGTGAGGATTCAGCGGTGTATAGATAATGGATGGATGTTTTAAGTGAACACTGTCACAGCATCCTGTCTTTGGCTTTACTGTGAAGATTTTGACTTGTTTAAAGAAATATAGACATGCCAGAGTTTATTCCCCCCTATAGGGGAGTGATACTGAAGTGCAATGAATACTAGTCAATCAGAGGCAAGTAGGAAGAGTCACACCAAACAAAATAGACTTGCAGCAAACATCTACATGATAGCCTATGCCTACTGAAAATTGAGTAGGTTTTGTTTGTTTGACTATGACTTAACCTCATTTCCACTGCATACAACAAACTCCTTAAAAACATCAACATCAAAAGTGTCAAAAACACTACTGTCACAACTAGACTTCCTGCTTTACCACTTACACATTTACCCTTAATCTCCATTTCTTGCCGGGGAGCAGGGACCGTCTGCGCACCACCACCAATGTTTTGGGGGATTCGATCGGAGCTGGCATTGTGGAGTTCCTGTCTCGACACGAGCTCCGCAGCAAAGACGTGGAGATGGGAAACTCTGTGTTGGAGGAGAAGGAGAGGAAGAAACCTTACAAGCTCATCTCCCAGGATAGTGATTTTGAAAATGACAAACGTGCTCACAGTGAATCGAACATGTAGCTCAACCCTCAGCTTTACCTACATCTGTGAACACATACAAATATTTACAGCTGGTTCTGTTTTTGGGAATAGGAACCTAAATGTGAAATATTGTTGTTAACCATAATTTTACTGTAATTATTTCACACTTTGGCTTTATTAACATTCCTTTACTGTCATGTTTCAGAGGTGATGGCTTTCTTATAATCATCTTTTAATCCAATTGACAAAGATCATGTTCTTTAAAACAAATGCATCAGTCATATATTTCAGATAGGACTGGTAGTTTCTGTTTTTTATGTTTACTAATTTAATGACCATTTTAACTTCACTCATATAGAGGCTGAAGTGAAGGTAGGTAACAGGTGATGCTGGGTAGATGATTTAAAAAACTAAAAGAAAGAAAAAACTGCAGAATGTCAAAGGCCACCAAGTAGGAACTAAAAGTGGACTGCTCATCATGGATATCTTAAGAAAAATAGACTCAAACTTTAATCATTTTGTCACCAAGACATGATTTACTCAATTTACATTCAAATTTTATCAACAAAGTTATATTTCTATATCTTCCCAACATTAGCTGGTTAATTACTGATTATGCGATTAGTATTAGACCTTGTGTGATTTTTATGTTTCAGTGGTACAGACTCAGACTCTTTCTGACACACCTAGGACTGCCAATACACATGTGTGTGCGCCTTCATATTTTGACATGTGAGATTTTTTTCTACCAACTGCTCTTTCACTGTAGACATGAGCCGAGTGAATATGTTGGATGATTAATATGTGTTAAAGTCTGTGCATTCATTATGAAGGTGTGAAACGGATATTGAATATTGAAATTCAACAACTTTTTTTGTGTAAACAACTGTGTTAGTTTCTTTTATTCAGTGAAATAAACAGAAAAACGCCTTTTCTGTCTGTCTAGTTTTGTGTAAGATGTCAGAGTATGCAGTTTTTTTCTCCTTTATAGCTTTTTTGACCTGAAAGCCCCATCGTAAGTATCATAACATTGATTTTGCGTGCTGGTCAATCAAATAAATTGCTGTGGGTTACAGAATACACAGGGCACACACTGAGGGTGGTATTGTTCATATAACAGAGCATTACCATGGGCGGATAGTGTAAAGGTTAGGCATATAAGCTGCAGCTAGGACTGCGGAAATGCAGATGATAAAGTTAATATATGAACTATGTCCTCCATTATTCCAACAACTGCTGTCAAGATACTCGTTAACAAGCTGAAGCATGAAGTGGAATGGAACAAAAGTCTTCAATAATTCATTATTCTTCTCACGGATCCAAACTAACAGTGAATCTACTAACAAGTATTGTGTGGCATCCAAAACCCTTTCCAACTACACAAAAAGAACAAAAACAAAAACAGAAGACATGAGCGAGCGACACTAACTCCAGCAGTGGTTCCTACAGCTCAGGCTGCAAGACTGATCTTATCACTGTGCAATTATTGTGTTTCTAACAGCATTTCACTCTGTGAAATTGTATTTAAAGGACCCACATCATGCACATTTACTGATGTAATTCATAATTTTATCGGGGGTTTAACAGAGGATAGCTGCATGCTTCAATATTTAAGAAACAAACATATTACTCTTACTGAACATTGCTGCATCACATCTCTGTCCGAAACACAACATTTTAGCTCCTGGGCCAGTCTGTGTCAGTTCAGACAGAATTCTGGAAAAATGTTGCTGCACTGTCTTTGTTTGGTGGTAACTGGTGGCTGGATTTACCACTGACAAGGATGAAGAGGAGCAGACTGTGAGGGCAAAGTTTATGCACCCAAGTGGGTCAGCTGCCTCGTTCAGGTGTTTTCCATCTGATGATGTTTCAGTTGGGTGCCAGTTGTTCTGTCTGTTCCATCACCATGTAGCTCCCACTAGAATGAAACAATGCAAACTTGACATTTAAACCAACAGAGACACTAAAATGACTTTTGAGTTTCCTTTTGAGTTTGCATTCTTTTCTTTTGTTTGTTTTGCACTTTCTATGATGTGTTTTAATTTAGAGAGAGTGATTTATTCTATGTGTTAATTTATCATCCATTTTTATGCTCAGTGTTTATTTCAAGTCAAGTAACATTCAGTAAAACAGGCCTCATATGTTGGTAAATATCAACATTAAGACAACAGGGAAGCAACTATTAATGTTTCGCATAAAATATATTTAATATATGTATATAGATATACATGTTTTGTGGCCATATGAGTGAGTCCACATCACCATTTTGGCATGTTGAAATAGCAGAAAACAGGAACCTTGGCTTGCCTTACTGCCACACACTTTACTGATGTTAGAGATGTGAAAAGTTGATGAAATGTCAACCAAAGACTGTGTTTTTAGTAGTAAATATGGATTCATCCCCTCTGAGGGCCACAATACCAACCTGGTTTGAAAATGTTTCACTATTAGTGCATGACATTAGCCATTAAAACCTAATATGTCACAGCGGTAATCACAATGTTGGCTACAGCCACAGCTGAGGATGCACTAACTTTCTCTGTAGCCACAACTGTATGAGCTGCGGTCTTCTATGACGTCGTGTAGCCTATATCCTGCTGCTGGTTGTGACCACAAAGAGTCATCAACATTCAGTGATAGATGCTCAGATACTAATCTATGCCACTGCATTAAGAGAGAAAAGCAGAGGAGCTTGTTCAGCAGCTGTCTCACTGACTGCTGCAGGGATGCACTATATCTGCCGGATCGGGATGACAGCTGCCACCGTGACTGGGGGCTGTTGGCTGACTGCAAGGCTTGTTAAAATGAGTGATGAGTAGTAAATGCATTAGTATCACATTATCCCTTTTCAACTGGCAGTGGAATAATATGTATTGGAACAACGCACAAACTGCTTGTCTGCATCAGAGGGAATGCAAAAGTATTGCAAGAAAACACAAAAGTTATTGTGAGATAATGCAAAAGTTTTGAAAGTCAGGCAGATATCAAAAAAAGAAAAAGAAAAAAAAAACCCTTATGGGACAAAACAGCCAGTAAGAGATGTGCAAAGATTCCCAAACAACCCAAACACTAAATACACTAAACAGCGATAGAATAATTAAACCACCACTGCTGAGATTGGCTTCCTATACGTTTTGTTTTTACAACACATGTCAGTCTGCCGCAGAATCTAAAATCTCCCAGGAAAATGAAGGCAGCTCGTTAATGATAGCTGGTTAACATTACATTTTAAAGGGGAGATAACATGGCGATAATATATTCTTTTTGTTGTTGTTTGCCTTCCCTTGTGTTTCTAGTCTGTGTTTTAAACATGTCACAGCGACTGCTGTGATGGCTGTACAGAGTTTTTTTTTTCCCCCTGGTTTGTGAGTCTTTCTCATCCTCCTCCCTCTGCTCTGTCCCTGCTGTGGATCAGTCACTCCTCTGGCTGTCAGTCATTAAGCCTACCTGATGCAGATCCACAGATCACCCTACACAATACCAAGACAACAGTTCCCAAGTCAAACTTTGGCAGATTGTCAGCTAACCATGCCTGGTGGTGTGTCGGCCGATTCTTCCTTCTGTTGTTTGCTTGAGTTTTGTTTCTTGCCACTAAGTTCTGCATGTGCTTCCCTTACTCAAACCTACAGCTCCCCCAGCCAGCCAGCTCCCACACCCATTACCCTGACACATTACTCTAGCTTTCCATGAACCTTAACCTTTACGTTAGCCTCAGTGCTTTTGGTTCCATACAAAGCACAACCATGACAGTATGTTGCTCACTTTGTCCAGCACACAGTGTCACCTCGGATTCCTCAAAGGATGAGAGAAACTTTGAATGAACTCAGATTTACATCAACCCACCACCTTTAACTGTTCCCAAGTCCCAATCTGCCCCTGTGTATTTAAACCTGCAATTCTGGCCTTTGTTCTTGGCCAGAATGTCCTACAGTGTGTTATCATGGTACAGTGCTGCCCGTTTTATTTGACTGTTTATTATTATACCCTCGGTCCAGGATGGAATTATGACGATATCCTGGATATTCTAATGAGCGGGCTTCATGATTAGTGTGTCGAAGTGTCCACAACGATAGAGTACTGAGAAAATTATGTCTGTGTGACAACAAACGGGGGTTTGTAAAGCTAAAATGGGAATGTTTTCACAAAGTCAAATGGACAGTTTCTTTGAAGATCAAGAAATGTTTATTCAAAAGGAGCTTTATGGTTTTGCTTCAGTGAAATTTCACCGTTGTCGGTACGAAAAGCCACCCCATCAAAAAAAGTTATTTCCTTTAATTAGAAGGTATACAGAAGATTCACTTGTCATGATTAAATTTTGATAAAGCTGATAGAGCTGTTCAGGATCACTTGATTTGTCCCTTAGTTATGCCGCTATGTGTTTAGACTGCTAGGGGATTCCCATGATGTACTGGGCTTCTGTCCTCTACTCTCCTTTCTTCCATACAGTTATATAACACCATTACATATCACTAACTCTGTGTTTCCCCCGAGGTCCTGTGTTTGTTCTCTATGCAGATGATCTGGAGCTTCATATTGAGCTTTTGATCGCCAATAGTATGTGTCTGCAGAGCTGGAGGCAGCACTCTCTGGGCCGCATGCTTCTTCTACAGCCGCACATTGAGAGCCTTTTTTTCAAGACCACAGTGTTTAGCACCTCATTTTTCTGTTTCAGGAAGTAGAACTTGCAGCATCTGGAGTAATCATCAGTGAAAGTCACAAAATATTTTGCTCCATCTATAGATTCAGTCTGCATGGGACCACAGACGTCACTATGAATGAGCTTCACTCTGTGTTTGGAATGGATTCCTCCAATTGGCTTGTATGGCTTTTTAGACAGCTTGCCTTCCACACATCCTTCACAGAAGGGAATCTCTGTTTCTGTAGAGAGGTCTACTCCATTCACCAGACCTTTTAGTTCCTTCAGCCTGGTAGTGTGACCCAGGCGCTGGTGCCGTAAACTGACTGCTACTGATGCACTATGACAGACAGGTAAACTTCTTTCAACATTCAGCTGATACAGTCCATCACCTCTTTGTGTTTCCATTCCTTAAAGAGTTCCATTTTTACGCGTATGTAGCAGTGAGACTTCCTGAACTGTGCTGTATTTCCTCCCAATGAGAATAGGTTCCCAGACAGCTTTGGAACAGCACGTCATACATAGTGAGATTTTTTACATCACTTATTTTGAAAACCTTTTTCATGTTGACATTTCCTATTCTAGGGCGTCAACCACCCTGCCATCACAGAGTTTCACACACTGTGTTTTTGTGAATTGCTGATATTCTTGAATAATTTCTTTATCACGTCATGTGCTTTGATGCTCCCAAATCAGTCAACCATTCAGTCTGTTGTGGTCTGCCTGATTAGTGACAAAGGCACTTTCTTTTTCTGCCGCGTCACACATCATGCTTTGAGCCTTGTGGGTCTTCTTTTTGGCTTTATGTTTCCAGTTTGGACAGTCATGTTTAATATGACCTTCTTTCCCACATTTGTAACATCGCCACATGTTTGATCTTTCTGGAGGACCTGGAGTTGTCCTGCAAATTTCCAGGAAATTGTGACGACGTGGCTGATTCCCCACCTGACATAGTAACACTGTAGCTTTCATTAGCATTCACTCGCTTTTGCTCTTCATTTATTAATGCTTGCTGAAAAAACTGCAGTGTCAGCTTGTCAATCTTTGTTTCTAGTGCAGTAGCATAACTTGGTGGCAAACTACCCAAAAGTGTTACAGTTTGGTCTTCTTCTTCAATGACAGCTCCTTTTGCTGATAGCTGATCAGTCAGCTCCTTCATTTGTTTCAAATGTTCAGTTAAACGATCTCCTTCCTTCATTTCACATCGGAAATATTTTTTCTTTAGGAATAGTTTATTTGCCAATGTATCTCTCTCAAAATGACCTTTCAGGGTAGTCCACGCTTCTTTGGGAGTCTGGCAGCTTCTATGTCAGGTACAATTGGGGTGTACTTACATTAAGCACTGACATGGGCAATGGCTTCTCTCTCCCTTTGGTAAACTCTGCTTGAGCTTGTACGTCAGCATCTGTGGCTAGTGTGTCCGTCTCTGTTAGCATACCCCATAGTCCTTTAGGTTTTAGCAAGTGCTCCATCTGAAACTTCCACATTGCCCAGTTCTCTGGTCCATGCAGTTTGTCTATAAACAGCTTCTCATCCATTGCGAAATCCACAACACTGTTTACTTCTCACAAAACTTTGTAAGACAGCTTCTTTAGCGTCGATCTGGGCCCATAACCTGTTGTACGTTAGGCTGAAACCTTAATGAAAACGTGTTACAGAGAACAGTGTTAAGTAGAGGAAACAGTGGCACCCATTGGTAAAATTACTGTACTACAACAAAGGTAACCCACAGATCACACATGAGCAAAGAGCACTGCCAAGCAGCTGCTGCCAGGACAGAGCCAGGCTCCAGAAACACCTGAGCTGAGCAGTAGTCCCGCACACACATCTAAAGTGGTAACGCTGCCCCGTAATCAAGCTACAGGTGAATTCAATGAACATAATGAAGGTAAGGGAGTCGACAGAGAGTGACGGGAAGAAAGAGAGAGAAGAGAGTGAACGGAGGAGGGCGAACTTTACCTGCTATATAACGTTCAATGATAAAACAATATAAACAAATGTTAATTTGTTTTATGACGTTAAACAAATGAAACGATTCACAATCACGTCGTGACAGTCTTCCACCACGGCAACAAATGCTTTCTTTAGCATCCAACTCAGCAGGTGACACAAACAGCAGTGACCTGTCGGTGGGTCCTGAGAGCTCTGAACACACTCATACTACTGCTACAGACCACAAAGACTACAGCAGAAGAGTCCATTATTATTTTACCTGTTAATAAGTAAGTTATTTACACGATTTGCCCAAATGCAAGTCTTAGCAACCAAGTTATTATGATCATTGTAATGAGTCGTATTTTGGGTTGAATAAACCTATCAAACCTCAACTTGTTAGTTAGAAAGCATTATTTGGATGGGGAGAAAACAAAATAAAAATAAATTAATTAAATCAAAATTATAGGTACTTGCACATAAAGCAGTACTTTGGCTCAACCTTTAAAATTCTAAATATATTTTGAGAGAAATCGCCCTTTAGTTTTTTGGAGATCATTCATTGTGGTAGGTGGCGCTGTCTTGAAAAAAAAAGGCTCTCAACATGTGGCTGTGGAAGAAGAAGCGGCCCTGTGAGTGCAGCCTCCGGCTCTGCAACACACCCTTCTCTTATGATCTGCAGTTTCTAGCCCCACCCATCTCCAAAATGTTCATGGTTCTGTTTGTATTGCTGCTCTCCATCTGCTATCCCACTTACCCCGCCTCCCACCATCCCCACCCTAACTGGTTGCAGTAACAGTGTGTGTCTGCAGAGCCGGAGGCTGCACTCTTAGGACCCACACTCATAGGAGCGCACCTCTTGTATGGCACCATGTTTAGAGCATTTTTGTTTAGACAACCTACCACAATGGATGATCACTAAAGTGCATGACTTACTGTTTTAAAGGAAGTTTTCACTCAAATACTTATAATTTTAAAGGTTTATTCCAGGACTATTCCACAGAAAGTACCACTTCATGTCCAGGTACCTCTAATATTAAAGGCTTATTCCACCCAAATAATGCTTTTTCACTGACAAGTTAAGGTTTGAAAGGTTTACTATACCCAAAACACAACGTATTACAACAATATTGATAACTTGGTCGCCAAGGTTTGCATTTGGACAAATTGTGTAATTAACATACTTTGTGTCATTCAGGTAAAACATTACTAGAATCATGTGCTGGGGCTTCTGTGGTCTCTGGATCTCAACCAGGACGGTTTAAAAGGTTGGAAAGGGGGGAAACACTGGGACAACTTTGGAGGCAAATATATCTACTTATTTAATACAACACACACACACACACACACACACACACATACACACACAGGCGCGTGCGCAAATTAGTCTTGTGATCACCACTGCTGAATCTCTGATCTCACTACCTCCTAAAAGAGACACAGAGGGTGTTACAGCCCAGCTCTAAGACTGCAACAATAAACAGGAGAGCAGATGAAGTGCCAAAAACATATTTCTATTCTACAAATAAGACAAACGCATGTCAGAGTCAGCAATCAGTCGTGTACGTCTGTGTGGATGTGTGGGTGTGTGCACAAAGCAAAACACAATAGCCCGCATGTATAACAGAAGCAAGCAGGTGGAGTGACAGACAATCAGAGGGAAGGAGAGTGTATTTAACTACATGGACCCAGGTGCAGTCAATCACCTCGATGACGACCTGCCTTGATAGAAATCTGAAAGCGACACAGACAAAAAGCAAGCAAAAACACACCTAGTGGCTCAGAGGGGTCGTCACACAGGGTCAGACATTAAAATGCACAAGTATATAGCTTTGATATATTTGATCAACTGTACATAGTTTACTTTTTTTGCTCTGGTAAAATATATTTTATTTTTCACACTTTTACAAAGCTGAGCAACAGAATAGGCAGCAACTGGTGTTCAATATGGGGAAGGATCTCCCTCATTGTTGTGTGCACCTTTAAAAAAGAGAAGACAGTTGGTCAAAATGTGTTTTTATTTGATCACTAGAACTTGACTATGGACGTACTAAATGTCTCAACATTACAAAACAGTATCACAATGAAAAGACTAACTATGAGAACACATTGTGAAGGAAAATATAGTTTGGACTCGTCACAGGAGGAACAACTGATGACTGAGGTCCATAAAGGTTCTGAGTAAACTATGGCAGAACCAGCAGCTGTAAGAGGAAGGCAGCATTAATAACATCATTAAAACTGTAAAACAGTGAGCACTGAACAAGCATTCAGTCATCATTCAACATGCTTCTATCATCCCATGAAGTATTAAAATACTGTCTGTAATTAATTATCATCAACATTGAGCTGATTAATGTCCCTGACGGTGTTTTACAGTGTAGGGGCTTATTTGTGATGTTTTCCCCGGAGGGAGAGATGCTCAATATCCAGTCATGTGATGTTAGGAGGGAGGAAAACCGGGAGATGGCGACACGCAACAGGTTTCACGGTCCCGAATAAATCCTCAGAAGAAGAGGCAGGAATAAAGGCTGAACGACTCAGAGCATCTGTAGTCAGTGATCCGCTGCTCTGTGTGTCTGCATCATGTCCTCCGTTCTCTCTGGCAACCTCGGCCGGGTGTTGTGCATCATCACCGGGGCCTCCAGAGGCTTTGGCCGGACTGTAGCCAGGGAGATGTCGGTGTTGGTGAAGCCCGGCTCGGTGCTCGTTCTGACGGCTCGCTCCGGGAACGAGCTGCGGACTCTGCAGACGGAGCTGACTGAGTCGGAGGCGGGCATGGCGGGTCTGAGAGTGGAGACTGTGGTGGCAGACATGGCTCAGATGGAGGGACTACAAAACGTCGTCAGAACATCTGAAGAAGCTTTTGGTGAAGGCATAGATCACCTGATGCTGATCAACAACGCCGGTAAGAGCTGTTGGCAGCAGGTTCAGTGAACTCAAGTACATTTACCTCACTTGTTTTTAGTTCTTAAGCCTTCCTTGATTATCTCTGTATTGTACCTTTTTACTGTCAAAGCAACTTGCTGAAAGGTGCTATATAAAGTATATATAAAGTTACTATGTATACTATATAGAAAGTTCTTATTATTGTTATCATTATTATTACTATTATTATTATCATTATTATTATTTTTAATTAAAGGATAACTACTAATATCCTGCTAAAATGCTATTACTGAACTTACATCTCTAATCTGGGACTATGGGAGTATTTTACATGACATTCATGTTGTATAGTGTTGCTATCCCACAGCTGAAAAATTGCATAAAAAAAAAAAAGAAATGGACAGCACTATATCTGTCTCTAATATAGTTTGAGGGGGACTGATCGTAAAGTCTGTGGATTACCTAGACCAGGGGTGTTCAGTCTTGGTCCTGGAGGGCCACGGCCCTGCATGTTTTAGATGTGTCCCTCTTCCAACACACCGGATTCAAATGATCAGGATGTTATCAGGCTTCTGTAGAGTTTGATGATGAGCTGATCATTTGAATCAGGTGTGTTGGAAGATTGAAACATCTAAAACATGCAGGACTGTGGCCCTCCAGGACCAGGATTGGACACCCCTGATCTAGACTGACATGGTCACTGTCAGAAAGTACGGTGCCTATGACTTTTATAAAATGCAGTTCTCAAATGCATATGAAGTGCAGTTGACCTTTTGATGTGGAAAACCCAGAAATACTATGGATAGATATCATAAGAGGAATTTTTATCTTAAATAATTCATCATGATTTAACTCTGTTCTCCCCGTGCAGCGTGGGTTCTCTCCGGGTTCTCCAGCTTCCTCCCACAGTCCAAAAACATGTTGAGGTTAATTTGGTGATTCTAAATTGTCCGTAGGTGTGAATGTGAGTGTGCTTGGTTGTCTGTCTCTAAGTGTAGCCCTGTGATAGACTGGTGACCTGTCCAGGGTGTCCCCTGCCTTCACCTGGGATAGACTCCAGCCCCCCATGACCCTAGTGAGGATTAAGCAGTGTATAGATAATGGATGGAAGGTTAGATGGATAGATGGGTTTAACTCTGGTGCTGGTGATGTCTCCTTGTTACCGCCCCACCAGTTGATGAAAACATGCAGTGCAGATGTGACACCTGCCTTTCTGCTCCTTCCAGCCTCTCTGGGTGACGTGTCCCGCTGCGTTACAAGTTTCACTAACATGGCTGAAGTGGACTCCTACTTGTCCCTGAACGTCAGCTCCTCCCTGTGCCTCACCGCCAGGGTGCTGCAGGCCTTTCCACAGCGTCCAGGTCTGCGTCGCACCGTGGTTAATGTCACTTCACTGTGTGCCCTGCAACCTTTCCGCTCCTGGGTGCTGTACTGCACTGGTAAGGCCGCCCGAGAGATGATGTTCAAGGTGCTGGCAGAAGAGGAGCCAGACATCCGGGTGCTCAACTACTCTCCAGGTGGGGAACAGAGTGTTGGTGCTACTTATATTGAATCTGGGTCAGAGGAGCTAAAACTTGTGCCTAAAGGAGCAGTGATATTGGTTTTGCGTTGACCAGTAATGCCAGTTTTTACATTAGTAGCATTATTTCATATTTTTTGCACCTAAAAGTTGTTGCTACCTTTTTGAAATCATAGCAGCCTGACGCACAAAAGGGAATTAGCTGGAAAAATGCTTTCAAAAGCTTCTGAAAGTTGACTATGTGAGTATGGAGGGCATAAAGAGCCATGCATAAGGTCACAGATACTCTTATAAGTAAATCTTACTGTGGTTCAGTTAAACAATTTTTTAATTAGACAAAAACAAATAGTTATCAAATAAAAAGTTACTAGTTACATTAATTAGAAAATATGCATGAATAAAAGCTATAAAGAGGTTGCTGGTCACTCAAAATGTATTTTGCAAATGAAATAGAATTAGTAACACTTTTCTCTTTCAGACTGAAGCTGCATATATAGATGGTTTGTTTTGTTTTGCATTTTTCATTTCTATCAGAAACTCCTAAACATACAAACACTGCAGCCATAGTTATCTTTTTGTCTGCTCTCTATATTGAACCAGGCCCTCTGGACACAGCCATGCAAGTGGAGGCCAGAACGAACACAGCTGATCCCAGCATCAGGAAGTCTTTTGTCGACATGTTTGATCAGGGCCAGCTGCTCACCTGTGAGGCGTCCTGTGCCAAGCTGATGAAACTGCTGCTGGAGGACAACTACACATCAGGAGCTCACATTGACGTCTATGATGTGTAGACTATGTGTGGGCTCTGTTAAAGAAATGTACCCGTAGTCCTCATGTGAAGTTTGCTGTAGTGGGTGTTTATCGGTATTCCGGTATACAGTGGGCTTACCAACACAGAGCCTGAGTCTGTGATGGTAAACCGACCCAGAACATCTGCAGTGTCACACATTTTATAATACCCTATAAAATGTGTGACACTGCAGATGTTCTGGGGGTCAGTGGGTAGGGAGGGCCTGTATGTTAATACAGACGCGAATGGTGGTTAGTTAGTATACCTTTGCTGATCAAATGACAGGAGGTTAGAGGACAATGAACAACAGGTTGTGGAATCGGGGGTCTGTGACAGGAGGTAGGGGAACACATGACAACCGGGGGTGGAATCAAAGGCCTGGTGACTATCAAAAGAAAAGAGAATGACTTTGTTCATCATCAAAAGAATAACTTTCTTCATCAGCTCTATCCGACATCTAGCTTTGAGTATACATTTACAATAAAAGTGAAAAGCTTGCTGTAGAACTTTTAATATTGATAGATAACGCAAACACGAAGAGCACTTTTAATTCCAACAATACTGATCCTTTATCCCAAGCTGTTACATATGATGTGTAACTAATCAGGTATGCTGACTATGCAGCATATGCACTGTGAAAGTACTCACTTTGTACTGCAGTGGACATTGGAGGCCACAGAGTTGTGACTACAAGTAGAAAGAGGTGGATGCATCAGAGTCAAAGTTGCACATTTACATTCATTTAAATCTGGGATTAGTTTCAACAAACAAGATGAGTTATTGGCCAAAACAATAATTGATTCCTCTTAAACATTCCTCAATTAAAGTTTACTCATTGTATGGCCAGGGCCAAACTGGGATAATAATGTGAATCTAGCATTATCTCAGGCCGATATCCGTACAGTCACCACATGCACAATGGACTGTTTATAAAGATAGATGATGCATCAACACTTCCTCTCACTGTACAAAAATGGGAAATACCAGAAAACGCATTTAAGAAAATTGTATTTTAGGTGAACTTAGATTTTCTTTTCAAAATTTGGCCCATGTCCCATCTGCAGACATGGAGGGGCCAGGGTTTATGTTCTACAAACTGTTTATAAAAAATGGATGTAGCTGGCTTGTCTAAAAAGTGAAGGAAATATAAACCTGCATTCTTTTTAACAGCCAGCAGGGAGCAGCTCCTTCAGGTGCAAAAAGAAGTCAGAATGTATGTAAGTCTCTGAGAAAATTGTCCTACTTCTCACTTAATTTTTTACCTTAATAACCCTTTAAAAAAAAAAATTCCGGTCTCAGGTGTTAGTTTCAAGACCTTTTGAATAGAGCATGATGTTCACTTTGTCCATGATGGTCCCATTTAGAGTGAAATAAACAATTAAACAGGGTATGTTTTAGGGAAGGTCCTAAAAAGAACTTGTCTTCAAGTTCTGGCCTAGCTCCATCCCTCGTCTATTACCTTATTCCAAACTCAAGGCTTCAAAAAAGTAGTCCACAAAGCAATGGCTGATTCAATGTCGCTACGTCCATCTTTAATATACAGTCTGTGTTTTATTGCAACCAGCCAGTTGTCCCTCTGTCACGACTGTACAGATTCTGATTTCAAATGATATCACCACCACAAGATGGAAGCACCCAGAAGTGACCCTGGTTATGTTTGGGTCACGTCTGAGGGATAGACTCCAGCCCCCCACAACCCAAGTGAGGATTAAGCGGTGTATAGATAATCAATGGATATAACCATACAGACCTCTCTTTCCAATGTAGCATGACCAAGTGTTGGTGCCGTTAATCCCTTTTTAAATATAGAATTAACAGGAGAAGGGTATTTGTGATATTTTAACATCCCACGGGCACTAATGCTAGCATTTCATTTGATTAAGTGTGCCCCTTTCTTATGAACATCTCTGAAACAGCATTTCGTTTCCTTGTCCTGCAGCTGCAAAAGCCTGTAAAAGGTCTTCTTCGAGCTACAGACAGGAAGTAGAGGGAGAGAAAAAGTGTGAGGCATGCAGCAAAGACCCCAGGCAAGAAACATTACCACTAGACTGCCATGAACAGTGAAGGCTTGTATGAGATATCAAAACTGTAAAACAGAAACTAGAATATAAGTTCTAAAATGTAGATTAAAAAAAACTAAACCTGTAAACAAGAAACCAGAAGCAAACCAAATAAAGATTATATTGTAAACCAAAACTAAGAAATTAGTCTTCTCAGCAGACTTTCGTGGCCAAGAAAAGTAGTAGCAGACTTTGACTTTAAAGGCAGATATGTAGGCACTTCCTTTCACTTTAGCTCTATTCAGGACTTCCTGCTGTGTTTGTGCATCATCAAAGGAACGTATGTACAAATCATAGCACCTCCAAAGTCCAGCTTTACATGATGAATTAGAAAGGTGTGGATGATGGTGAGTTTCTTCCTACAATCTCTCCACATAACAGTTATAAGTTTTAAACACTGTTTGTCTTGTGGACTTAAGTGGATGGTAAAACTGATGCCATGTGTACCGTTGGTGACACATGGATATGGAAACCATGAATTGGCCTTAATAGCAGCAACTACCTGCCGTTGTATGTCTCAGGAAGGATACAATCGAAGCTTTACGCTTTCTCTGTGTTTACATGTTCAGGTGATGTCCTTTGATATTTTAGTTGTTGTATCCTGAGCCTTTCATTTCTTTGTGATATCTGGTAATTAGAGGAAGTGTTCTATGAATATTTAGATGAGTAAACAGTGATTGATACTACTACTTCTAATCCTGACCATTTCAGTATGGAATGGAAAAATGTTCCACATCGTCTGTTACACTCAGATACTTTTTCTCACACATTCCTCAATATTTGGTTTAATAATTTTATGTAAATGTTTAATAAGAGTCGTGGCTTTGTATGTGCTTACCTCAGGCTAATATCCAAATCAGTTTTGTAAACGTGATGCTGCCTATATATTACAGAAATAAATAAATGAGAACAACACTGTGTATATTATTTGTTTCTTCTTTGCCTATTTTTAATGTTGATCACATAATGGTCCCACTTTATAACAAAATACCAACAGAAATACTTTTCTATGCAGTTTTTTTCATACTTCCAGAAAACCTATAGTAAATCTATGAAAAAAAAACAAAATGCATAATTGCTTTTTGTAATAAAAATGCATGTTTTCATGATTCCATCATAGAAAATTCTGAATTGTAGGAGTCACTAGAAACTCAAGACTGCCAGGACATACATGGTCTTTACAAATGTATATTAACTCTTGTTCATGACTTTATATGAATGTGTATTTACATATAATCTGAGTAACTTCTTAGGTATCAATAAAATTTGTAGGATTCTTGAAATCCATAAACATCCACAGCAAATGTACATCAATCTGATCAGTCGTTTAGATGTTTGACAGATATTCAACCACGGCAAAAAGTAATAATAAATAAAAAATTCATGAAAATCATGACATTGCTTTTGACTTGTGGTTCAACAGAAATATTAAAAACAAACAAACAAACAAGCATGATGGAACCCGTAAAGTAATGCTTTGTTGAACAGCCCTTTGAGCCAATAACTGCAATCAAGTGTTTTCTGTAACTCTCAATCAGACTTCTGCACCTGTTGACAGGTATTTGGACCCACTCGTCAAATACTCATTAGCAAAGTGCTCTAATTTGTCCAGGACAGTTTTTTTGTCTTTTTAAAATCATTCTTTTCAACAACAATTCTATTTTTATTTATTATTACTTTTTTTGAGTGACTAATGTGAATTTTGCCTTTTCTTTAATGGAAGAGTACATTTGAGGACGACTGTACCTTCACTGTACTTGTAAAGATAGAGCACAGAGAGTGTGTTTTTGCAGCTCTGTTTCCTGTCATGTGTCTTTGACAGACAGTCACAGCTGCCCTGGACCAAAATACCTCTGCAGGAACCAACCCAAACAAGGGGACGACACCCACTATGACATCCTTAGACTACCTCTTACCTCTGCACCGCCCCTTTCTCTCCCCCAGCCCTCTCTCCTCTCCCACTGTACACCACCTTCCCACTCTGGGGAGGTGGTACAACCCCTAGAGGGGGCGAATTTATTTTTGGCTGTTGCAGGGGTCGGGCTAAGGCAAGAGGGGCAAGTGCTCCTGAATGCTGGTGAGATTTTTTTGAGAACCCTCCACTCTCTCAGCCCGTCCCACCCTCAGCCGCTTTCTTCTTCTTCTCTGTCTCCTGTGTTTTGTTCAGCCATTACAATGACTGTAGGGAGAATGGACAGTGCTGTGCTGTTTGATGCTGGGAAGAAAGGTCGAGGCCTGAGGGCCACCAAAGAGCTCAACACTGGGGATGTGATCTTCGCAGAGCCCAGTTTCTCTGCTGTGGTCTTCGACAGGTAAGAGTCCTCTGGTTGTTGTAGTTTTTTAACTAGATAGACAGGTAGAAGGACTGATCTGTTCTCATTGAGCTGACTTTTGTAGGCCTCACCGCCACCAGTGTGTTAAGGACAGGAGGACTGTGACCTCATTTCCAGATTCCCAAATTCTCATGATGTCAGCATTGAGAAAGCTGTCAAGGTGTCATGTGAACTTGAGCATGACATACTTCTGGATTCAGTTTTCAAATGCACGGAGGCTTACCAAAGGGATGATTGCAATAGCACTGATTCTTGCAAGCTTTCAGATTAATTTCTCATTAGTATCACTTGACCTCACATGTGGTCACATTTACACATCACACTTGAAACAGATGGTAAAGCTATGTTTAAAGTTTTGTGGGTGTAGCACCTTTTAACCAAAACAATATTTTATATGTGGAATAAAAACTCACAATCAGTAGCAATTTGTTTCAGCTATGTCGGAAATCTGAACACTGATTCTGTGTTTAGCTTTGACTCTGAAAACAGATCTGTCTCAGATAGTTTGAGAGGTTAAGATGCTTCATAATACAGCATCAAAGTCAGATGTGGGTTACTTAGCAGGTCATGGTGAGGACTGGAACAGGAAAGTTTTAAACAAGTCACAGCTTCCTGATTTGAAAGATTTAATGCAAATGTTCAAAACTACAGCAGTGTTTCTGTTGATTTGTGATCTTTAATATTAGGAAATCAAAAAGAACATTGATTTTACATGTTCTTTCTTTGCCACCAAAACTAATTACTGTTTGATTATTGTGTAAAGTAATACACTTCTCTTGTGGGTTATCTGTGGAGCTGGAGTTGGAGCAACTTGGCTGATAATAAACACTGGAGGAGGGTCACAGCAGTCTGGCTCCAAAGTCCAGAAGTATACAAACACAGTGTGAAAATGACCCACTGTGGTTATGGAAAGTTACATAAAGCTGTTTCCCTGCTTCCAGTGTTTACAGTGTGCTAAGCTTAGCTTAGCTACTACAGGCTTTACCTTCATATTTACTACACAGACACAAATTACATTAATCTATTCAACCTATTCTTTGCAAAATAAGAGATGTACTTTCCAAAAGTGTTCACTTGTCCCTTTAACTGGAGGAAAGTGGTGATTTATTCATTACACTTACTGAGCAACTGCATTTCTGGTGACATTCTTATATCTGTGTATCATCTGGAAAGTCCAATCATTATTTTGAGCTAAGAAAATTCTGATGATGTTGGACAGAAGAGGCCCAAGAGTGGAGTCTTGAGGAACTATTGTTGTTGTCTGCTCAGATGTGTAATTTCCAGTCAACACAGTATTTTAGTGGTAGCTTAACAATTTCTATGGCTTGGATTAGGATGCTATATCATGCTGTATAATTGTAACTAGCATGTGACTTATCCTAATTCTATTCATGTAAGATGCTCCAACATTTAACATGATCTAATGCTCATTTTATCCTCTCATATGTACCATTTCACTAAAGGCATTGCAACTTTTTACAGCAGTGCACATGATGTTCTGGCCTTTTCTCTAAATAGTTGTTGTGTGGATGTTAAAGCTGGGTGTAGCCTGGTTATATGCTCAAATGCCAGACACAGATCTGGTAGCATAGTGTCAGAGCCTTATAAGAGCGAGGAGCTCCAGAATGTTGGCTCACCGAATGGGTCCAACACAGCAGGCATGCACCAAGAGGATCTGCCCAATGTCAGCCAGGAGCTGTCCAAAACTACAGAGAGAGAAGAGCTTCAAGTGACACAGGACTAATGTGTTTGAGTTTTAAGCTGTTGATTCCAACACACATTAGTGGCATTAACAAGTCTGTTTACTATCCTACCAGACAGGCTGAACTCACTGAATAAACTGTTTACAACTAGAGTCACCCTGCTGTCTGCTGATACTTGTGGGTTCAACCACACAATGCAAGTTTGTGTTTGAAGTCAGCATCCAAACAGTAGCCCAAGGCTGACAAATAGGTTCTGTGCAATCACATTGGCAAATCTGGGTTTACTGACAGAAGAAAATGTCTGTGAAGTTTATGTTATGTGTTATGGTGGCATTTATCAGAATCAGGAAAAGTAAAACCTTTCTGGCGGTCGTTGAACGTATTGTGTGTAATACTGTAAAAACATCAAATTTGTAGAGGTTGTAAAAATGTAGAATGGGCCTGTAAATAATCTAACATGGAGAACCTTCTTTTTTCACCATTAATGACACAAGTGGGCACTTGTGGAAAAAAAATGTTCATACTGATTCCAAGTTTGTTTGTGTTTTTCATTTTTGTTAAAATAATTATCAAAGAAAGTCCACATTGTTGTTTTCTCTTTTATATATAATTTATGGCATTCTAACTTTGTCATACTGCCCAAAAGACATTTTTGAGTTTACTACCACGCTGAAATCCAAACCACCCCCTACACATGAACCCTATGCACTACCCCTCTGTTTGCGCGTTTGCACATATTCAGGGCTGTCCCAAACCGACTGCTATGTGAGTGCAAGTGGAAAGACAAACCCTTAAATAGCGAGTCTGCATTGGTGCAGGGTCATGGCAGTTTTGGAAGGAGGTGGGTGTGCATCACAGGCATGGAGGAAACAACATAGTGGGAGAGTTCTGTCTTAGTACACTGTCAAGTATTTCAGATCAAACACTCACCCTTGTTTTCCTCACTGACTTTTTGTT
>NW_007579537.1:8332-19608 GCF_000690725.1 Stegastes partitus | reverse complement strand
TGGTCCTGCTCCTGAACCTCAGCTAAAGATCTTATCTCCATGACAAACTTTATAAACTTTCTATTATGTAAATGTGAACATCATTTCTAGAGCAGCCTGCAAGGTGGCACAGTTGGTAGCACTGTTGCTTCACAGCAAGAAGGTTCATGTCCCGGTGGGGGCACGGGGATCTTTCTGCGTGTTTTTTGCATGTTCTCCCCGTGCAGCGTGGGTTCTCTCTGGGTTCTCCGGCTTCCTCCCACAAGGTCCAAAAACACATTGAGGTTAATTGGTGATTCTAAATTGTCCGTAGATGTGAATGTGAGTGTGCTTGATTGTCTGTCTCTAAGTGTAGCCCTGTGATAGACTGGTGACCTGTCCAGGGTGTCTCCTGCCTTTGCCCTAAGTCGGCTGGGATAGGCTCCAGCCCCCTGCGACCCTAGTGAGGATTAAGCGGTGTATAGACAATGGATGGATGGATTTCTAGAGCATGTGTTGTCTGCCACGTTTATTGTCCTACATGGTCATATACATGCTATAATAATATTTCTTATTCCAAGAGTCTTGCACATGAAACAAGTAAATGAATCATTTAGTCAATCGACTAATAAAACTCATTAGAAAAAGCACACAGATGTTGACCATTATTGGATTACAATCAGTCCAATAATGGACTACAATTTCCTATTCAATTGTTTTGTAGGGTAAGTGTAGGATTTAATCAGTGGCCACACTAACTGGTTCATATCTATCCATATCCCCCTGTCCAGCCTGGCAGCTCGTGTGCTGTGGCGTATGCACAAGGACACAGGCATTGTGTCAGACAGTCAGCTGGTCTCAGTGGACCAGCTGGAGGACCATGTGGCCGACATGTCCCAAGAAGAACTCAAAAAGCTCCAGACTGATGTGCACAACTTCCTGGAATACTGGTCTTACGGAAGGAAGCAGCACTCTGTCGACTACATCTCACACATCTTTGGGATTGTTAGTCTTGTTTCATTTTTCACTATCATGCACCTAAGTTGAGTGTTTAAACTGCACTAGCCAAAGCATCTTTACAACCCACGGCTCCCTTCCTGCACCCTGTTTCTGTAGATCAAGTGTAATGGATTTACACTGAGTGACCAGAGAGGTCTGCAGGCCGTTGGTGTGGGTCTTTTCCCCAACCTGTGTCTGGCCAACCATGACTGCTGGCCCAACTGCACCGTCATCCTCAACAATGGAAAGTAAGTATCCAAGCTGTTCCTGTACATTGGAAATAGCCGTTACATTGTTGACACACTGTAATTTCTACCTTTTTTTCTCTGTATTGTTATTATTGTGAGTGACAGCTGACAAGAAGACCACTATGGGATAACAAAACTGTAGTAATCACATGGTAGTTTTATTATTCCCAATAACCCCAGGTACTCTTGTACTGGGATAACACTGTTTGGCTGTCAAGTTTCTAAGTGTCAATTTAAGTTAGTACAGCTTTACATAAAACTATATATTATGTGAGCGCTGCATGAGGTACAGCAATAAAACTAGATTTCCACTGATTTAGTGGAACACACTGACTTTTGTTGCTTTTAAATAGAAGGCCAGTGTAAGACACAAAAGTTTAAATTAATTGCCTGTCACTTTCTTTTGCAGCCAGTCAGCTTTAAGTTCTGCTCTCCACTCTCAGAGGAGGTACGTATCACAGATCACCACCTCAACCTGTCATGATGTGGTTGTAAAGTGTCTTTAATGAAAAAGCTACCTGATCCAGATGCACTGTCCACGCTAAAGAAATGCGTGTGTTAAACCTATCTGTTTATTACAGTGGCTGACGGGGCAAATGACATGCATATACATAAATGAGCTGCAAATACATGAATGCGTTGCATAAACAGACACACGCTGCATACACAGACGCACTGCATAAATGAAAACAAATGGAAAAAGAAAACCCTGCATATCCAGTCACGCAACGGAAGTGCCACAGGAACTGCTTCCCCTTCAAGCATTTTGTTGTGGCCTGCTAGATCCTCAGGTCATGCAGGTTCTAGCATGAAAATAGGCCCCAACAAATGCACTGTTTACTTAGTAATATATGACTAAAAAAAACAGAAAAAACTAAACAAAACCAAAAAAAAGGTAGTGTCCTGTGGTGTTTGACACCAGGACACGGGCAGCAGAAACTCTGGGTCCTATGGTTTGCTAGGTGGAGCCTCAATGGTCCACAGCAATGTTTAGGTAGGTGCTATGTGTCCATGTAATATTTCATAAATGCACGACTTGCATTGTAATGAGATGATCGCCTTTTATCGGTTTTAAAGTTGTGGCTGATCAGGGTATGCTTGAGAGCCATTTTGAACATATAAATAGACATTATCCTGTACTATCATGTTTTCATTCAGATGATGGGCCTGATGAAAACCACAGCTCAACAAATGTCAAGAGCTCAGTAACTGAGAAGAATATGTTTCAGGCTTGTTGAATAGATAATATTTCCTGATAATACTTGTGTACACATTGTGTGTAGGTTTCACTGGACAGCAATGACCTGCTGTATGACATCTACTCTATAAAAGCTGATGTGCTCTGATGTAGGGTTCAGTGTATCCAAACCCTGTAGGCTGGTACCATAAAACATGCATCTCAGATCCTCAGAGCTAATCCTGTCCTCTTCTGTCCCAGGATTGAGCTGCGGGCTCTTAGGAAAATCGCTGAGGGTGAGGAGCTGACCGTCAGCTATGTGGACTCCCTCAACCTGTCTGCTGACCGCCAGAAGAAGCTGAAGGAGCATTTCTACTTTGAGTGCACCTGTGAGCACTGCAGCAAGCACATCAATGATGACCTGATGGCAGCTGCTGCAGACAGCGAAGGGGCCAAAGTGAGTGAGGACATGTTTTATGGAGACTTTGTTTTTCAATGTATTATTATTGTTTCCATTGACATTGTGTCTCTGTCAGCCCTCAGCCGATACAGTGAAACAGGTGACAGCCTTCAGTGAAGAGTGTCTGCAGAAGATTGAGAAGTCCCGTATTGAGGGGAATTACCACGAGGTACGCCACACTGCTGTCAGCTTCTCTTCACTTTTTCTCTCTCGTTTTCTTTTGCTGTAGTTGCTTCACTCCTTCTGTCCAGCGAGTATCTTTTCTGTTCTCTTTCAGGTGTTGAAGTTGTGTCACGAGTGTCTGGAGAAGCAGGAGAACGTCCTGGCTGACACTCACCTCTGTAAGCTGCGTGTGCTCAGTGTTGTCAGTGAGGTGCTGTCATACATGAAGGTCTTCTCTGAGGCTGCAGACTACGCCCGCAGGATGGTGGAGGGATACACGTGAGTGCTAACAGAGCCCTCTGTCCTGGGGGGGACATATTAATCCAATTCAGTTCGATTTTTATGATATAGTGCAAATTCACAACATATCTCATCTCACAGCGCTTAACATTAATTTTGAACAGAGAACCCAACAATCCAACGTTGCCCTTGGATTCCCTCTGAGCAAGCGGTCGGCAATGATTGGGAAGAAACAAAAAACAAAAAGTGGGAAGCAGGCTCAGGGAAGGCAGCCATCTGCCCCAACCGGTTGGGGTGAAAGTGAGGATGAGAAGGTGGGGATAGCAGGATAGCAGATGGAGAGCAACCAATAGAACAGAACAATAAATATTTTGGAGGTGGGTGAGGCCAGCGACTGCAGATCAGAGACATGAAGCTTCAGATCCAGAGACATCCGCAGAGAGAGCAAACACAGGATCTCGGGGAAAACACAGAGTTAGTGATATGTAATGATGATATATACAGCTGTGTTCATAAGTTTACATACGCTGGCAGAATTTGCGATTTTTTTTTGGCCATTTTTCAGAGAATATAAATGATAAGAAAAAAACGTTTTTTCCCACTCATGGTTAGTGGTTGGGTGAAGCCATTTATTGTCAAACAACTGTGTTTACTCTTTTTAAATCATGACAACAGAAACTACCCACATGACCCTGATCAAACGTTTACATACCCTGGTGATTTTGGCCTGATAACATGCACACAAGTTGACACANAGTTCTGTTTTAACTATGATTATTATGGCCCACTCCAGAAAACAGTAGAATACGTATCTCAAATTACTACACATGTAAGTTAAATACTACGTGTCGCTAAAGTATTTATCAGGCTTGCTCAATAACATACTGCAATGCAGTACTTACCTCTTGGTCATGCAACAATGCTGTGATACGCTAAACTCGCCTTTGGCACCTGCGAGCAGTCATTCTTGCTCCTATGAGCCGGTGAAGCAGCATTACACCAACGGCACAAGCAACACATCTGACCGTTGCCACGGTGATGTGAGGTGGCGAGGGCATCCCATTGCTTGGCTTCTTTTTTATACCCTCCTCCTTTATCAGGAGTGCTCTTCATAGCTGTATGTGTAACTCAATTTGGAGTGACACTCGGTAGTGGAGTGGAAGTGCGTAGGGGGCGGTTTGGGATTGGGCCCTAGTTTCTTCTAGTCATGGATGTTGTGTTTCCATAGAGCAGCAGGACTTCATACTGCAGTGGAAATGAGCCCACAGTGAGGAAACATGTGGTAGAGGAGGAAATGTCTTGAAGTTCAGAGAGTTAAATATATAAGAGAGAAAAAGCTGACCTCACACCTGAGGGAAACAAAGATTGAAAAATTATTGCCCATAATGTGTAAAATACTGTATGTAAACAAAGAATTACGTATACAGTCATGGAAAAAATGATCAGACCACCCTTGTTTTCTTCAATTTCTTGTTCATTTTAATGCCTGGTACAACTAAAGGTACATTTGTTTGGACAAATATAATGATAACAACATAAGATTTTAATATAAGAGCTGGTATCTCGCCATTTTCCATGGTTTTCTTGATAAGAACCAAAATCACTTAAGTTCTTCCATCAATAGCTATGGCATTGTACTGCCAAAATAGTGCTTTTAGGCATTCCATGTTTTCTTTTCTGTCTGTTTTAGTCACATGATACACACAGGAGTTAGTACTTGATTGCATAACCATTGTTTTTGATGACTGCAGCCATGCATCTTGGCATGCTCTCTGCCAGCTTCTGACATTGTTCTACTGTCACAGCAGCCCATTCCTGTTGCACAAATTCAAACAAATTTGTTTTGTTTTTGGGCTTGTAGTTCTTCATTTTGCATTTGATGATTTTCTACAGATTTTCAATTGGATTTAGATCTGGTGATTGACAAGGCCAAGGCATGGTTCCAATGTTCTGGTTCTTTAACTGACCTTGCCGTGTGGTAAGAGACATTGTCTTGTTGGAAAATCCAGTCATTGGAGGCAGGAAAGAGTTTTCCAGCTGATGGAAGAAGACTGTTTTCAAGAGTAGTCCTGTACATGACCTGGTTCAAATTGCATTTTCCCTGTTCCACCCATACTGAAACAACCCCAGATGGTCACTGATCCACCCCCATGTTTTACTGTAGGGGCAAGACAGTCTGGTTTGTAGGTTTCTCCAGGCTTCCTCCTAACCAGCAAGCTGGCTGGAGTGGGCATCAACTGAAAATTGGATTCATCACTGAAGAGAACCTTAGCCAAATCATCAACAGTCCAATCCTTGTGATCCCCAGCAAAGAGTAACTGGGCTTTCCTCTGTCTTTGGTTGACGAAGGGCTTCTTCCGTGCCCTGTGTGACTTCAGACCAGCTTCAAGAAGTCGGTTTCGAACTGTCCTTGCTGAACAAGTCACATTTCTCCACAGTGCCCACTCATTTTTAAGGTCCCTGGAGGTCTGACGACGACTCCTGACACAGGAATGGATGAGTGCACGGTCATATCATGGGGCAGAAAGATGCTTCCTGTCATGACCAGCTAGCAAATTGGTAGTACCATGTTGGGCTTGTTTTTTCTTGGTGTGATGAACGGCTGTCTTGGAGATCTTCAGTTTTTTTTTGCTACCTGTCTCTCACTCATGCCAATTTCCAACAGTGCCAAGATGGCTGCCTTTGTGGCTTCACATAATTGTTTTGTTTAAGACATGATGTGAGAGCTGACAACTTCTGACTTGTGCTTAAATGTAAGCAGGAAACCTCTCCAGGCCTTTACACGTGCTGTGGTGCTTATGACATGAAATGACCTCTTATATACCCTACAGGGAATACAATTAAGCTTAAGCATGTCAAATAGGACATAAAGCATTATGTAATGCATTTTTTGTCATGTTCATTATATTCTTCAGGTAATATACCTTTAGTGGTACCAGGCATTAAAATGAACAAGAAATTGAAGAAACCAATGGTGGTCTAATAATTTTTTTTCCATGACTGTATATATATATAAAGAAATTCTACTCCTTTCTTTATATTCACAGTGGCCAAACACATTTATTGAAACTTTTGTTACATTTTAACTCAGGTCCAGGTTTGATATGCAGTGTGTACATCGGCATGCAATCCAATAAAACAGCACTGCAACAAGTCCTTTCTTTAGAAGACTGTATTCCGTATTTGTTGATATTGTACAAGAGACATGTTTTTCTGTCCATGTTTCTCTCTCAGTTTGGCCATGCAGGTGTGCCACAGCTGTTTCCGGCGTCAGGCTAAACTGCACCGCTGCGCTCAGTGTAAATTTGCCCACTACTGTGACCGCACCTGCCAGACTGCATGCTGGGATGAACACAAGCAAGAGTGTGGAGCCATCAGGAAGATCGGCAAAGCGCCCAGCGACAATATTCGGTAAGAAAAAATCCATCGTGTATGGACCTGGGAGAAAGCTGAAGGAGACAAATAAAATGAAAAGAATGAATCTAAATCTGTGTTCCAAACACTAATCTCGGCACATAATAAAATCTGTCACTCTTTCCTTAATTAAAGGCAAAGATCAAGACCAAATTACATGGGAAAGTAGCCAATACACACCATTGTAATGACATCATTTAAATCAAATGGTTTCATCTTCTGAGGCCTATGAACGCATTTTGAACATTCATGACAGCCAGACCATGAAATCTGGCATTTTAAGGTACGGGTAGAAATTTTTGTATGATGGTGGAGTTACCATACCACACCATACCACACCATACCATACCATACCATACCATAACATACCATACCATACCACACCATACCACACCATACCATACCTTACCATACCAAATTTGTTAACATCATGTGTGATGGCTTGTGGTTAGTGATGAGATATGTCAACAACTACTTGGCTGGTTGGGATGACATGTGGATGGGTGCTTATGGTTCCCAGAGAGTGAGTTCCAGTGAATCCAGAGCCCTGACCTGACCCTGCTGCCACCATCAGGCCAAAACTGTCACAAGTTAGTAAACAGTCAGAGTTCAACTGCTTAACTCAGAGACAACAAATAAAAGTTGAACCTTTCATGGAGGTTATGCAGGCCAAATCAGAAAAAAGGGGAATGGTGAAAGGTTAGGTAAACAGGTAGATCTGAGTTAGTAACTGTAAAGTGCAGAACAAGAAAGAGAAAATAAGGATATGACATAACAAAAGAGTCAGTGAAAGAGGCGAAAACAAGCAGAAAAAATATGTGACAAAAATATACCCATGGTCACTTTATCCATGACAACCAAACCCTGAGGGCTGGATCTCTACATAAAATAAATTACATCAGCTTCGGTTTTACCTTGTGTTTAATGCTACTAAGCAATTGACAGCATGCTGACATGCTAAGCTGAGATAGTAATCACAGTCAGTATTATACTTGTTGAAAACCACACTGTTAACAGTGTGAATAAGCGCCTCTCAGAGCTGCTAGTATGGCTGTCAACACTCTCAGTGATAATTCCACCATCGGCATAAATATCCATTGGTATCTAGAAGCACCAAATGTAATGGTCAGACTGCCATGAATGTACTCAGATGATGAACCCTTTTTGTTTTAATGTTGTCATTAGTTTTGCATCAGTGTCAGGATACCATGTACTGAAAACCAAGGATGCTCTACAAAGGACGAACAATGAGCCATGCAGTCCTTGTACAGCTAAAGTGAGAGCAGTGTCTGTATCAGCACAAGGTCAAACACCTTTCCCATGGGTGGTGTACACTGACAAGGTTGGCCCAAGTCTCTGTTCCTGTTTGTGATATGCATGGGAGCAATCTTGAGGGGCATCTGGGGTGAGGAGGGTGTCATCAGACCAGGACCTTCAGTGTGCACTGGGGCAGTTTGCAGCTTAGTGTGAAGCAGCTGGGATGAGAGTCAGAACCTCCAAATCTGAGTTTACATTTTTCTGCCCTGTACCCGTGGATTGCTCCCTCTGGGTTAGGGGTGAATTGCTGCTCCAAGCAAATGAGTTTAAGTATCTCATGATCTCACGAGTGATAGGAAAATGAAGCGTGAGTTGGGCAGATGGATTAGTGCAGCGTCAGCATTTAATGTAGGCGTTGTACTCGACTGTCATAGTGAAGAGAAGTTGAGCCAGAAGGCAAAGTTCTCAATTTATCAGTTGATCTATGTTCGAAACCCTGACCTGCGGTCATGAGCTATGGGTAGTGACCAATGAAATAAGATTGCGCAGGACAAGCCACAGAAATGTCTTTCCTCTATATGGTGACTGCGTTGAGCCTTACAGGTAGCGTGAAGCACGGACACCCAGAGTAGAGTTGGTGCTCCTTTGAGTCAAAATAAGGTCAGTTGAGGTGATTCAACAAGTAAATCTCCTAGATGCTTTTCTTTGGACGTTTTCTTGGCATATCCAACTGAGAGGAGACCATGGGGCAAACAAAGAGCTCAGTGGAGGAAATAAATCCCATCTGGTCTGGGAAGGCTTTGGAACTGGAAAATGTTGCTGGGTAGAGGAATGTCAGGAATGCACTTCTTAGCCTGCTGCCACCAAGACTGACTCTGGATAAACAGAAGAAAATGAATGAATGGATGGCTGTCAATGTTTCATCTAATATATCTCTGAACCTAGTTGGCAGATGAAGTCATAAAATTTGCTGTGGACACCTATATTGCTTTGATTAAAAAAAAATACACCACCAGACTTCTCTGTCTTCCACTACTGGTCTCAGTTCACTAGCTGGACCACACCAACAAACTGAAGTTGATTGTTTGTTTGAATGCGATTAAGTGTTGTGTTGGTGATGACTTAGATGAGCTGATGCGATGTGGGGAAATGCTAAATATGGGATTAGCAGCGGTTCCCGTGAAGGAGCACCCCTTCGAAGAGGAGAAAACAGGCAGAGGAGGCAGAAGTAAAAAGAGAGTGGGTGGGGCACAAGAACAAACAAGTGGGAAGGCAGAGTAGTATGTATAGATGTACAGCAGGAAGTGGATTGGTTGGGGTGTGGTCCTGCTCCTGAACCTCAGCTAAAGATCTTATCTCCATGACAAACTTTATAAACTTTCTATTATGTAAATGTGAACATCATTTCTAGAGCAGCCTGCAAGGTGGCACAGTTGGTAGCACTGTTGCTTCACAGCAAGAAGGTTCATGTCCCGGTGGGGGCACGGGGATCTTTCTGCGTGTTTTTTGCATGTTCTCCCCGTGCAGCGTGGGTTCTCTCTGGGTTCTCCGGCTTCCTCCCACAAGGTCCAAAAACACATTGAGGTTAATTGGTGATTCTAAATTGTCCGTAGATGTGAATGTGAGTGTGCTTGATTGTCTGTCTCTAAGTGTAGCCCTGTGATAGACTGGTGACCTGTCCAGGGTGTCCCCTGCCTTCACCCAAAGTCACCTGGGATAGACTCCAGCCCCCTGCGACCCTAGTGAGGATTAAGCGGTGTATAGATAATGGATGGATGGACGGATGGATGGATGGATTTGTAGAGCATGTGTTGTCTGCCACGTTTATTGTCCCACATGGTCATATACATGCTATAACAATATTTCTTATTCCAAGAGTCTTGCACATGAAACAAGTAAATGAATCATTTAGTCAATCGACTAATAAAACTCATTAGAAAAAGCACACAGATGTTGACCATTATTGGATTACAATCAGTCCAATAATGGACTACAATTTCCTATTCAATTGTTTTGTAGGGTAAGTGTAGGATTTAATCAGTGGCCACACTAACTGGTTCATATCTATCCATATCCCCCTGTCCAGCCTGGCAGCTCGTGTGCTGTGGCGTATGCACAAGGACACAGGCATTGTGTCAGACAGTCAGCTGGTCTCAGTGGACCAGCTGGAGGACCATGTGGCCGACATGTCCCAAGAAGAACTCAAAAAGCTCCAGACTGATGTGCACAACTTCCTGGAATACTGGTCTTACGGAAGGAAGCAGCACTCTGTCGACTACATCTCACACATCTTTGGGATTGTTAGTCTTGTTTCATTTTTCACTATCATGCACCTAAGTTGAGTGTTTAAACTGCACTAGCCAAAGCATCTTTACAACCCACGGCTCCCTTCCTGCACCCTGTTTCTGTAGATCAAGTGTAATGGATTTACACTGAGTGACCAGAGAGGTCTGCAGGCCGTTGGTGTGGGTCTTTTCCCCAACCTGTGTCTGGCCAACCATGACTGCTGGCCCAACTGCACCGTCATCCTCAACAATGGAAAGTAAGTATCCAAGCTGTTCCTGTACATTGGAAATAGCCGTTACATTGTTGACACACTGTAATTTCTACCTTTTTTTCTCTGTATTGTTATTATTGTGAGTGACAGCTGACAAGAAGACCACTATGGGATAACAAAACTGTAGTAATCACATGGTAGTTTTATTATTCCCAATAACCCCAGGTACTCTTGTACTGGGATAACACTGTTTGGCTGTCAAGTTTCTAAGTGTCAATTTAAGTTAGTACAACTTTACATAAAACTATATATTATGTGAGCGCTGCATGAGGTACAGCAATAAAACTAGATTTCCACTGATTTAGTGGAACACACTGACTTTTGTTGCTTTTAAATAGAAGGCCAGTGTAAGACACAAAAGTGTAAATTAACTGTCTGTCACTTTCTTTTGCAGCCAGTCAGCTTTAAGTTCTGCTCTCCACTCTCAGAGGAGGTACGTATCACAGATCACCACCTCAACCTGTCATGATGTGGTTGTAAAGTGTCTTTAATGAAAAAGCTACCTGATCCAGATGCACTGTCCACGCTAAAGAAATGCGTGTGTTAAACCTATCTGTTTATTACAGTGGCTGACGGGGCAAATGACATGCATATACATAAATGAGCTGCAAATACATGAATGCGTTGCATAAACAGACACACGCTGCATACACAGACGCACTGCATAAATGAAAACAAATGGAAAAAGAAAACCCTGCATATCCAGTCACGCAACGGAAGTGCCACAGGAACTGCTTCCCCATTAAGCATTTCGTTTTGGCTTGGTAGATCCTCAGGTCATGCAGGTTCTAGCATGAAAATAGG
>NW_007579537.1:2126-7762 GCF_000690725.1 Stegastes partitus | reverse complement strand
TTTTTTCCCACTCATGGTTAGTGGTTGGGTGAAGCCATTTATTGTCAAACAACTGTGTTTACTCTTTTTAAATCATGACAACAGAAACTACCCACATGACCCTGATCAAACGTTTACATACCCTGGTGATTTTGGCCTGATAACATGCACACAAGTTGACACAAACGGGTTTGAATGGCTACTAAAGGTAACCATCCTCACCTGTGATCTGTTTGCTTGTAATCAGTGTGTGTGTATAAAAGGTCAGTGAGGTTCTGGGCTCCTGACAGACCCTTGCATCTATCATCCAGTGCTGCACTGATGTTTGTGGAGTCATGGGGAAAGCAAAAGAATTATCAAAGGATCTGCGGAAAAAGATAATTGAACTGTATAAAACAGGAAAGGGATTTAAAAAAAAAAAAAAAGATATCCAAGGATTTAAGAATGCCAATCAGCAGTGATCAAACTCTAATTAAGAAGTGGAAAATGAAGGATTCTGTTGAAACCAAACCATGGTCAGGTAGACCAACAAAAATTTTAGTCACAACTGCCAGGAAAATTGTTCGAGATGCAAAAAAAACAAACAAAAAAAACACAAATAATTTCAGCTGAAATTCGGGACTCTGAAAAAAGTGGTGTGGTTGTTCAAGATGCACAATAAGGAGGCACTTGAAGAAAAATGGTTGAGTCGCCAGAAGAAAGCCATTGCAACGCAAATTGGAGAGGAGTCAACAAGGCCTATGATGAATGGTACACCATTCCTACTGTGAAACACGGAGGTGGATCGCTGCTTTTTTGGGGATGTGTGAGCTACAAAGGTACAGGAGACCTGGTCATAACTGATGGAAAGATGAATACAGCGTGTTATCAGAAAATACTGGAGGAAAACTTGCACTCATCAGCCTAGAAGCTGCGCATGGGACATACTTGGACGTTCCAACATGACAACGATCCAAAACACAAGGCCAAGTCGACCTGTCATTGGCTACAGCAGAATGAAGTGATGGTTCTGGAGTGGCCATCTCAGTCTCCTGACCTCAATGTCATTCAGCCACTCTGGGGAGGTCTCAAATGTACAGTTCATGCAAGACAGCCCAGGAATTTACAGGAACTAGAGGCTTTTTGCCAAGAAGAGAGGGCAGTTTTACCATCTGAGAAAATAAAGAGCCTTATCCACAACCACAAAAATTTCAAGCTGTCATTGATGTAAACTTATGAACACAACTGTAACTGTATGTAAGAAAGGACAGTAGAGGATAGGAGCCCAGTGCATCATGGCAATCCCCCGACAGCCTAAACCTACAGCAGCATAACTAGGGGACAGTTCAGTCAGTCCTGAGCAGTCCTCACTATAAGCTTTATCAAAGAGAAAAGTTTTAAGTGTAATCTTAAAAGTAGAGAGGGGGTCTTCCTCCAGAACTCAAACTGGGAGTTGATTTCACAACAGAGAAGTCTGATAACTGAAGGCTCTGCCTCCCATTCTACTTTTGAAAACACTGGGAACCACAAGTAAACCTGCAGTCTGAGAGCGAAGGGCTCTGTTGGGATGATACGATACTATAAGGTCTTTAAGATAAGATGGAGCTGGTCATTAAGAGTTTTATATGTTAGAAGCAGGATTTTAAATTCTATCCTGGATTTTACAGGGAGTCAATGAAGAGAAGCTAAACAGAGTAACTCCATATAGCCACTAATATACTGGTGATAAGGTTCTGACAAGACAAGAAATGATCAGTACAGAATAACTCTGAAGTATATAATAAAACCCACTAAAGACTGACTTATATACTGCATGCGCCATATATTTGCCTCCCTACCAAGACGTTGGAACATAAAACTTGATTTTCCAGATCACAGATTTCTGTTTTTGTCTTTTTCATACATTTGAAAACATTTCTAAATGTTTTCACTTTGTCATTACTGGCTATTGAGTGTAGAAAATACCAATATTATTGATTTAAAATTAAATCCACAACACAATAATGTGCACAAAAAGTGAAGGGATCTGAAAACACTTTGAAGCAACTGTACATCTAAAGGTCAGACTGTGGTCTTAACTGTATTTTTAATGCACTTTGTCTCTCACCTCCTGCCCCCACCTCGACTTCTGAGCAGGAAGTTGTACCACCCCAATAACGCCCAGCTGGGGATGGCCATCATGCGGGCAGGTGTCACCCACTGGCATGCAGGGCAGATTGAGGCGGGCCACGGGTTGATCTGCAAGGCCTATGGCATCCTCCTGGTAACCCATGGACCCAACCACGCCATTACCAAAGACTTGGAGGTAGAGTATAAGTTAATGTTTGGGGTAATAACTACATACTGAAAACATGTAACTGCATGATAGCAGAACCACGTTCTTCATTTTGTAAAGGCAGTTCTAACTACATACTGTCACTCTGTTCTTCTTCCAGACCATGCGCACGCAGACTGAGATGGAGCTAAAGATGTTCAAGCAGGATGAGTCTGTGTATATGACCATGAGAGACGCCGCTCTGAAGAAGCAATAACCTCCTTCATGGCTAATATTCCTGTCCCTGCTGATGTTCTGATGCCCGTCTTAACTGTGCAATGACATGTACACACAATGTCCACTAAAGCACTGCACCCAGTCCCTGCGCTGAGTCTCTGAATCACTGGTGTGTCTGACGATACGCTGTACTGTTTAAAGCAGCAGATGTAACACAACATGAACAGTATCTACAATAAAAGTGGAGATACATGTGTTGTGATTGCTTACGTCAATAATTTGGATTCTTTATATTCATTATTTAGTTAGATTTACCATATAGGTGCATTGTCTGCAAATTGTACATCCCAACAAGAACACTTATTTAGACAGATGGAAAACCAGTCTGTTATCACTCTCAGACCACAGAAACTTGATTCAAATGACCACACTGGCTCATTTCTACTCGTATTACCTCTGCCACATTTCAGAAATGGGCTTGTGTAACAATGACAGTGTGAGACTAATTTCTGAGAGCCAAGAGTAAAAAAGAAATGACCAGAGCTCGAGCACACGAGCTTACCCACGACTCTGTTTAACACTGTTGTCATTCAGCCACACATGTTAAAACTGGAAAGTGAATCTGAAGAAGAATAATGATATAGAAAGTCCTACCCAGCAAGTTGACAGGACTAGATCCTTAAATTTGTTACGTATGAAACCCTGGAAGTCTAAATCTGTTTTTGAGACTGTCATTGGTAAACTGCAGTTTCAAGGTGGAAATGCTCAGTCATGGTATTGAATGCTTGTTTTGCTAAACATGTGGACACACGCAATGCAAGAAACAAGTCTCATCAACAAATGACACATCTTTTAGTTGACATTCCTCTGAGGAATATAATTGTTTTTCTGGCAGTGTTAATGGAAACTGTTTGATAACATGTTGTCAGATCAGCTTTCAAAGCCATAACTGAGTAATTTTGCAACAGCATGGTGGCTTTGATACAGTCTGCATTCTCCAAAGATAGAAAAGGATGCATCATGCCTGATAAAGCATGTTGGATTAATTTCCTGACACTGAGCCCTCTTTGTCTCAGTGAGAGTGTGGCTTTGACAGACCTTCAGTGAGCCTGCAGGACTGCAGGACATGCTGATGTTCAATGACATCAGTTTATTCATCATAATTAGTACCACTCATCCTTTGACAAGCTGTTGTCTAACATCCTCTGTAGCGCTGAAGGAATTTTATTCAGGTCTGAGTAAATAATCATGGAGAAAATTCATTTCTATGGTACAAACTGGGATAAAGAGCTTGAAAACACACAAAGGGGAGGTCAAATGAAAAGTCACTATTTAACTGCCAATAACTGCATACAGTCATGTAATAAAACAGTGCTTCCCATTCACAGAAAGAAATGTGAATGGGAAGAGAATTATCAGAAACCTATCAAGATGTTACCTCTACAGGCTTTTCTGGATCCTCCTCTGTAAAGGCAGCAGACACAGTTTCCTCATCCTCTTCATCCTAGATGAGTGATATGTTTCAGTATACTTAAACTATTATTTGGCAAAATATTTGGAGTATTGCCTACTTACTGTTACAAAGTCTATTGTGGCATAAGGGGGCTTTACCAGGCAGATAGCACCATCAGAATCTGTTGGGACGAAAGAAAAAAAAAGACATGAAAGAGAAATAAATACTCCAAAACACATATTACTGGGTGACGCAGTAGTCCAATAATGGTCAACATCTGTGTGCTTTTTCTAACAAGTTAGTACCCCACAACAAATCCAAAGATTTCCTGTGAGCAAGCATGTTGGTAAAAGTGAAGAAGAAGAACTCCTTTTTAACAGGAAGAGACCTCCAGCAGAACCCGTGTCAGGAAGGGCGGACATCTTGGGATGATCGTGAACGGGAGGTAGAAGGACAGCAATGACAAACAGAACCAACATTGGACAGATCGGTGGGACCAGTAGCTACATATCAGACCAGAGCTCGAAATACCTGCAGAGAGAAAAAGGGACCAGGAGGACGGGGAGGACAAATCACAAACTATGGGAGAGAGAAGACACAAAGTGAATGACATGCAATAGTACTTAGAAATGAATGGAGGAAGTGAGGAAGGAGGAAGTAGCTGGCAGCAATTGGCAAGAAGCTGCTGTAGCTCTGTACATTCTACAGTATTCCTACTGTAAATGTATTCACAGTAATTGATACTACAGTAATAACTACTGTACTGTTACTGTCATCACTGGAATAAGTTGCTGTATTTTTTTATCACATCAAACATTAGACTACAATAACAGGCATAACTAATAGTTTTAATTACTGTAAATTAACAAAATGATTACATACTGTAAAATGCAGACATTGCTGTTTTCACAAAAAATGTCATTACTTCATTCAACTATCAACATTTTTTTCATTTGAAATGCATAGGGGCTAAACAAATCTTACTTTGCATTTTTCATATTTTAACATTTCGTTCCTGAATCCTTCTTTGTTCAAGTTACCCTTGAAATGTAAACTGCATTTATTGGAATGATATCGTTGTTCTTTTATGTATACTTAGAGACTTTCAAAATGACTGATTTACTGTTTGAGTAGTTTTAGTTGACTGTACTTCAAGAGGCCAACATAAAAGAGTAACAAAAACAAAGATAAAAGGAAGGAAACAACTCCTCTATATTTTTACAGTCACAAGAAACCGACTAATGTCATGATCCCCCAGCCTCAGCCTGCTCCTGTGCATCTCGGCACTAATCAGGACAATCACCCTCAGCTGCAACTCTGGACTCACCTGCACACAATCACCACTGCTCCTGTAAAGACTCGGTTCATTCCACCACAAGCCGCCGGGTCATAAACATCCCATCTGTATGTTTCTGCCTGTCTCTGCTCCGTTTCAGCCTGGATTCCCCGAGCCTGTCTGCCCCCTCTGTTTTTCCCCTGCTGTGAATATCCCCGTTCGTTTGAGCAGCTTAGTTTTGTATCTTTGAATTGTTTGGTTTATTTCTCCTCAGTCCTTTGTTTAGAGTTTTTAGGTTTCTCTAGTTTTGCCCCATTCGCAATTCAGCTTGGTTTTCCTGTTTGGTTTCTCCCCCTCAGTTTTGTTTCCGCACCTCAGCTTATATTCAGTTGTTTAATAAATCTTTGTCTACGCCTCACCTGCCTGCCTGTTTGATCTGTGTCTGCACCTGGATTTCC
>NW_007579537.1:0-1222 GCF_000690725.1 Stegastes partitus | reverse complement strand
ATGTCGACGTGCTTTTGGAGAAATGTTGGTCGGCCGGCCACTCCTGAGAAAGTTCACCACTGTTCCATGTTTCTCCATTTGTGGATCATGACTCTCACTGTGGTTCACTGGAGTCCCAAAAACCAAAAAACATAGCAAAAATCTTATACTGATAAATATTAATAATATGAATCCTGAGCTCCATCAGACGATAAGAGGATGTAATACACCATGGTTTAGTTACAAATGTAATTTTCTCACATTCTAGTCTAATGAGAACCATCTATCCACCTACACACCGCTTAGTCCTCTGTAGAGTTGCAGGCTGGAGTCTATCCCAGCTGACTTCAGGTGAAGGTAGAGTTCAAACCACACATAAAGACAGACAACTAAGCACACACGCATTCATGGCTACGGACAATTTAGAATCAGCAATTGACCTTAGCGTGTGGTAGGAAGCTGCTTAGGGAGAACATGTAAAGTCCACACAGACACACGGGATGCGAACCAGCGACCTTCATGCTCTGAGGCTGCGGTGCTAACTACAGAACCACCGTCTGATCTGCAAAGACAACAGTTTATATATAGAATACAATAGAACTTTATTGATCCTTTTGGTGGAAACCTCAGGGAAATTGCTGCACCAGCAAGAACAACACCAACACAACCTCAGCAACAATAGCAACAACAACAATAGTAATAATAACAACAACAACAACAATGGATACGGTAACAAATTGCCAAAGTGCCAAAATATTGTACACATATATTCGTTATATTCGTACAAGAGAACTTTAGAGAACTAGAAAAGCACTCGGAGAGCGCAGACCTCCGCCAAGCAGCTAATTTCTACCATATTGTGATTTCCACCCAATATTAAAGTCCTGCATTCATTTTATCTACACTACTAGATTCATTGACAACCAAAACATAGCTTTAGCATTTGAATTAACATTGATATCATTAATGAGAAGCTGACGAAGTGATGAACGGTCATTCTGTACTCTCAAATATTTTGTACACTTCTATTATTTCTGCAGTTACTGACTGGCTTTTAAACTGGTAGCTAACGCTATGCTAGGTTGGCATAACTACAGCGACGTTATTGCTAACAGAAACTGACAGGGAGTAGCTTAAGCTAGGTTAGCACAACTTTAGCAATGCAACATAACTGAAAAGCATGATGATACAAGGAAGGAGGCGTCAGTCACATGGCAAAGAGAGTTCAAGTGAAACAGGAGAC
>NW_007579536.1:95217-125779 GCF_000690725.1 Stegastes partitus | reverse complement strand
TGTGTGTGGATGTAGATGCAGAGAGAGTTACAGTACAGTTCACTGTCTCTCTGCTGAGTTTAAGCAGCTTTAGTGGAACAAAAAAAAGTTACTAATGGAGGAAAATTTCCACAGAAAATCAGCCCTAAGTGTCAGTAGCCATCTCGGGTGTTGTTGTTAAATATTTGTGCTCTGTAGAATATTTTTTTTTCTTTAATTTTTGTAAAGAAGAAGCAGCATAAAAAAAAACAACAGGCTTAGTCTTAAGCTGAGATCAACTATGGTTGAGGTCACTGTGTGCTGTAAATATACAGAGTGTATGAGTGTGAATGAGTGTGTCCGTCCGTCTCTTTTCCCGGCTACAGAATAGAGCTTATTTCCATCTTGTAGCCTCCATCAGACTGTAAATGGCCAGTACAGGCACAGTTTACCCTCCTCCTCTTACAGCACCACTACAAGTCTCCAGCTGTCAGATCGCTGCCGCTACTAAGTCGCCCATCCCGAACAGAACCAGCTAACAGAATAAAGGAGAACAGTGTGTGTCTCTATGCTGCTGCATGCACAAAACAAACACATGCAGCTTCACAATCTACCGTACCTCTAACTGCATATGAAGATGACATATACAAGTTTTACAAAAAATGAAAGGAAAAAACAAACTGCATTATTAAATTATGTGGAACAAATTAACAACCCACCCACCCGCACACACTAACATACACACATTTCTTTTGGATGATGACCCAATTTTTTCTTTCCTTTCGTGTTTTTTTTTTTTTTGTTTTTTTGTTTTCTTCGTTTATCTAGAGACAACACACAGATAGATAGAAGAGGTTAGGATAGATATAATAAGCCCTTACAATATGTAAAGGTCTCCAGCGAATGGGATCTCCCCCACAGAGGACTGTGGGAAAGTGGGGCGAGGATGGAGGAGAAGGGAGGAAAAGGGAGGAAGAGAAGGAGGAGACGGTGGGGCGGTGCCCGGTGGCGCTGACAGAGCGTGGTGCTGTCTATGCGCTGGGGTTGGGGTTGTTGTGTGTGTTGGTGGAGCCGTTGCTTCCCTGGATGGTGAGGCTGATCTCATCCTTCCTCTCCTTCTCCTTCTCCTTCTCTTCCTCCTTCTGCTCTTCCTTCAGCTCCTCCTTCTCCTTTAGGGGACGGGCCTCCACAGTGTCTTCAGAGGCCATGGGGGCGTAGCGGCCTGTCCGGTGCTCCTGCAGGGCAGGGCCCCACTTTGGATGCGATCGGCATGCGTACTTCAACCTCTGAGACGGGAAGAGACAGAGGGACAGAAGCAGAAACTTCAGGACGAGTCATTTCAACAGGTTCAAACATGAGAATAACAGAAAGAAACACGTGAATTCTTTAAATGACATTTGAAATGCTTTACATTTCTTAAACTAAAATGCTCACAATGTTTTTACTCCTTCACTTTATCTGGCATTTCAACAGCTGTCATTACATATTCCTCAAATGACATCTTAACCCTCAGAATCTTCAGCACTTTTTCTGTGTTTTCTTCTTCCTGTTTATTCTTAACTGTCGGCTCATTTTTCACTGTATGTAATGCTGAGATGTAAACAACACAACTTCTGGTAAAAGTACAGAGAAGTAACCAAAGTATTGTGTCATAAATCACAAAAACAGAAAATAGAAAAGTTTAATTTCTTTATCTATTTAGTGGAAGAAAAAACTGTACAACATTTTTCCCAGTGTCCCCGGGTGTTACTTCAACGTCACTACTGACATTTGTAAATAGTTTCCATCCTTGTTCCCTCTCTGCTCTGTGTAAACACAGCCTGAAGTTCAACCCAGTGCAGGAGAACAGTCATGTTTTGTCATGTGTCTGGCAGAAATGGCCGTGAGAAAGTTTAAAATCAGATGATTCTTTCTGTTTATACAGTTAAAAGCTCTAAATCATGTGTAAATTAGTTGTTTTTTGGTGCCTGTGGTCTCTCTGATTGGTGGAAACTTATCAATTACTCGCTTCATGCTGTGATTGGCCAGCTGAGAATGTAAGCGGAGCAAGTTAGATTTCTGCTGGATCAGACAGCATATCTCATAAGTCACACAGTTAATTTTCGTCACCATCCAGGAAACCACCAGACTCCATTTAAATAAATAGTTATTTTACCTTACAGAAAACAAGAGCTACTGGTCTGTCGTTGCCTCCACTGATCAGTTTACTTGTGTTATTGTGTCACTTTGGTGCTTCAACATGCTAATAAGGATCTGAACTAATGTGTTAAAACACCAAAGATACACAATTACAGATCTGAAACTCCTGTGTTCTGTGAATTAAAATGAATGTTTTTGTTAAGGGAGTCTGGCGGCTGTAAAGAGAGCGTGTGTGACGCCACAGAAACACAATTAAATATATTCTAAACATCGTGTACACTTTCACTGATATGCATTTTTTTTTTTTTTTTTTTTTTTTAAACTGGTGGTTAAAATTCTTTTCTGCTGCTGCTCCCATCCACAGCAGTACACTGCTTGGCTTCCATGCTGGTCCTCCTGTCTGCTTCTTCAAACTAGCGGCCGGCTGTCTGTCATCTATTGTCGGTAATACCGCTGACTGCAGGTAATCACTGCTGACAACCCCACTTCAAAGAAACCACACCAGCCCTTCACTAACCAGTTCTGAGAGTCCACAATGCGGCGCTTGCATTTCATCTGGCAGTTCAAGTGCTCTAAGCATCAGTTCACAGTAATTTCTACCATTACAACTAATTTAAAATAATCTAAAATACTTGAAGTGATATGTAGACGTTGGTCCTGGTTCAGACATCAGCTGACAGTTCAACTGCTGTTAGAACTTAAACACAGGAATGCAAACTGGTAGTTCAATCATCTGAAGGACTTCAAACACATTTTTATCTGCTGTCAGCAAATGTCCTCCAGCTGATACACGCTTCAGAGCTTCTCTAAACTCTGTTGATGTTAAAGCTTTGATTAACTTAATTGTTGGCATCCAAGAGTTGCACTTGATATTAACATGTTTACGTACTGACCTTATTTTAATGCGTGTTCCTCAGAGACATGTTCAGCCTTTGTAGCTGTAGCATTGTGAATTGTAGCACTTGCTGTTTATATCAGCTGTGTTTTAGAACAGAAATGCTCTAGAGGCATGTTGGGGAGGGTCGTACCTCTCTAAAGGTGGCTCCTGGGGACCTGGAGATCTTGTAGAGGGCGTAGACCGGTATGCAGACCACTGAGGACAGAGCCATGGCAAAGCCGATAGCCAAGGACCAGCCGGGATACACGTAGTCATTGTAGGTGATGGGCTTGTACTGGATCACAGTGAAGATCAGGATGAACTGCAGGGACACAAGAGTTAACAACATTTTACTCAACACTTTCCTACTTTATGTACACACACACACACACACTTGCAATGCAAAATTGAAACGATTTTCCGAACTGATTGTTGGCATCATTATCAACCAATAATCCAATAATCATTAACGAGAATGACTGGCAGAGGACATTATTTTATTCGCTAATCATTTAATTTGACCACAGAGTCATGACATCTGTGGTAACAAATAATTGGATTACATCAGCCAATGATTGTTAAAAAGCTTTCCTAAAAAAAATGAAGTGAGTTCTGGTCAGAGGTCATGAAACACCACAGAAATCGTTGTCATGGTGGCGGCTGGGGCTCAGGTGGTAGAGCGAGTCGGTCGATGATTGGTTCGATTCCGCCCTGTAATCTGTTTTATGGACGTTGTGTCCTTTGGCAAGACACTTCACCCACCTTGCCCGGTGTGAATGCATATGAATGGATTGTTTGAGGTGGTGGTCGGAGGGGCAGAATGGCAGCCACGCCTCTGTCAGTCTGCCCCAGGACAGCTGTGGCTACAATGGTAGCTACCACCACCAGAATGAATGTGTGTGAATGAATAATTGACAGTGTATCTTTGAGTGTCTAGAAAAGCTTTATATAAATCTGATCAATTATTATTATTATGGTGGCCCATTGATAGCTACAGCACCATAATGCTCCCTGCTTGCCAATGCGAACTGTCAAAGTCTGAGCGACTACGTCCTCAGGTTGCTACAGGATCAAACAGTAAGAGCCTCCACCTGGTGGAAAAATCAGGTACTACAGCTCATCTACAATTCTGCAAAGATGTCTTTTTTTTCGTCTTTTGCTTCAGTTGTTGATATATTTTTAATCTGTTATGTATTATGTATGCATAAAAGGAAAAAAAAACATAAGATCCAGTGTATTTTACTCAACAATTTCTTAAACAAATAGGTAAAACACACAATGATACACAACAGAAGAAAGTCATCTCAGTCCAGGTGAAATCAGCATCGACAGCAGCACTCCAAATCGTTTTTATTTAAAAGTTGCAGATAATTAGGATCATAAATCCTCCCAATCCAACAGCAGAGAGTTTAGTCACAGTTCTAGCAGAGGCCCTGGAGGGCAGAGCATTAGTCTGTGTAGTGAAATGAAAAGGGGAACAAAAGTGCCTGAAATCTGACCAGTAATCCACAACAATGAATTTCTTGGTTGGCTCAGCAGCTTAGTGGACTAATACGCCTGCTTGGGAAATACCATTGATAGCAGCTGCATGTGTCCGTTTCCCAGTCAGAAAGATTTGCTTTTAGAGGTTTATACAGGAAACAAAGCCAACAGTAGCCAAACAGATTAGCACTGATGGCAGCTCAAATGTAGGTCAGGTCCCTAACAATGTGTCAGCAACACAGGAAAGTTGAGAACCGTCCACTCAACATCCTCCTTCAATTTACTGAACCAATAAAATCCGTCTTCAGTTTTTCAGGAGAAAACACTTTCAATGATGACGACAGATTCAATCACTAGAATTGGTCCCAGATCAGCAGGTGTGTTCACTTACAGAGATAATGACGGGGGAGATGAATCTCCAGCAGACTTTGAAGAAGAGAGGAGGAGGGAAGCCCAACATCATCTCGACATCTTTGAAGTAGTTCCTGTGACCTGCAACGGAACAAAGTGTTAGAATCTATGGTCAAAATCTAGGTTTTCTGCATTTAATCCAAACTGAAGATGATCATGATTTAATGACATGGTTCCACATGTTTGTTCAAAACCCGACAGTGTTCCAAATAACTTGTCAGTCTTAAAAGGTAAACGCTCAGTGGGGCTGAGGTCAGGTGACTGTGGAGGGAAGTCCATGACAGTCAGCTCTTCCTGGGACTCTTCCAGTTAAAGCTCTGAGGTGTGTTTGGGTTCATTATCCTGCTGCAGTGTGAATTCTTCTCCATAAAGATGTAAACCAGATAAACTGCTGCTTCTCCTTAGTCAATGTGGAGTCCTTTCAGTGCAACTCTAAAGGTGCAAAACATGCTCAGACTTCTTTATTTTAAATGTCAGGACGGCTTCTATTTTTAAATATTTCTCAATCCTCAGAGGTTTATATGTGACAGATGTTCAATGTGCCTCCACACATGCACTTGTTGCATCTTGTGTCAGCTATGTCACAACTGGAGGTGTACTATAAATATTTAAAAAAGATAACCTGTGCGTGATATAGACATAAAACGTACAGTATAATAGGTTCCTAGACATGGACTAACATCTGATCACATTATCGGATATTCCTTTATATTTAACCGACTGATTATCTAGAAGCTAACGGCCAGCAGCACTCACAGGCAGCAGGCTGATGTGAACAGCTTTTAACATTCAGAGCTGCAGAAATCATAGCCTTGGGTCGACCTGTTCAGCCTGCCTTTGGTAGAAAAAAAATCAGTATTTCTGCCTCCTGTACAATGAAATTTCCTTTCCTTCCATTATTGTTTAATGTGGCTGTACAACGGTGAGCTCACAATGAAGCTCATATTCTTTTGATTCAAAGAAGGTAAACCTTCCATGAAACAACTGTAAAATGAAAGTACTGACAAGATAAGGAAAACTCTCGTCCTCCTTTAATGACCTTATTTTTTATTCTTTACACGTCTGCAGCTCTGTTTTTTTTTTTTCTCTCGCTTCAGTCAGACAGACTGATATTTACCACTGATGTTTTGCTGACTGCCGAATCTCTCAGTGGAATCGTTAAGTTGATAAGATAAGAAAAGTAGCCAGAAATAAAAACCCCAAACTGTCTTTGTAGAGCAGCGTGTTCAGTCGATTTCCTTCCTTACCATAAATATACATGATGCAGATGCACATGATGCAAGAGATGATGACCAAAGAGAAGCTAGCAGCGTAGTTGTCCATCAGCAGCAGCCAATAGATTCCTGCCTGCACACAAAAACAGGGAACGAGTGAAAAACCAGCTGAAGACAGGTTCAAAGACATGCTCGACAACATGTCTGGGATTTACCTGTGTTGTAAGTGGCACTCCCAGTAGGAAACCGACTATGGCTACTGACAACGTGACTACAGTCTTGTTCCTGATGATCCAGTCTGTGCCGATCTCGTCCACAATGGCCGTCACCAGGGTCTCAAGCAGGCAGAACTAAGAGAACGGAGAGGAAAGGTTTAGGATTCAAATGAGAGATGAGACTGGACATAATGAGAACAGTCCAAGAGGAGTCATGTGATTTTTGGTTCTACCATTGTTCCTCTGAAGCATAATTAAAGCAGAATAACATCACTTAAAGTACAAAGTCTAATAGATTAGTAAAAAAATAGTTCTTCTTCTGCTTCAAATATCCAATATATTTGTATTCCTTTTAGCATAATTCAAATATAAATACTTTACTACAACATACATACTTATCCACTGTGTAAAATGGACCAAAAGTCTTCCTCTCATTTACAGCCATTCTGAAGTCTTTGTTAAACCACCCTGCTCACACGTTGTTGTCGTCTTCCTGGCTATATGTTTGCCATCCTATCTTAGCATGAACACAATCAGTAAATTCATTTCACTCAAAACTACAAATGTCAACCTCATGGTGGCGCTAGAGGAAAACTCAGAGGATCACCAGTGTCAGTGCACAGACACGGCACAACACTTTGACCATTCACAACATCTGCGGATCCAGATCGGCTCTAATCCGGAGTTCCTGAGGCACGCGGGTCAACTCAGGTCTCACTCTAAGGCGTTCACTTGGCCCATTTATAGCATCAGCGTGGAGGTTTGGGCAACAAACACAGCATTCAGTTCTATTCAAGATGACCTTTGTTCATCATTTTTCAGACGAATTGATAGCAGGAAGGTAAACTGGAAATCAAAATGCTCCAGTCACAAACATGAGAACACACAATTTATGCAGTGCGTCTGTAAGCTCTATTTGCACAGTACAAGTATCACCTGGAGACCTCTAGTAATTTGTAATAATTGCTTCATCCTGTGCAAATTTGTCATGTCCATTAATTTGTAACATTTACAACTACAAATGCCCTACCAGATTTCAGATCAAAATGTTTTTTATCTCTAATTTCTGCCTCTTTCCTGTTCGACTTTCTCATAGACTGCCCTACAACTTCATGATCCTCCTGTTCCAAAGCATAGAGACACATTAGTCACCTGAGTCCCCAGTCCCAGAAGGATGAGCATGAAGAAGAACAGCAGCGACCAGAGCGGCGAGATGGGGAGCAGAGTGAGGGCTTCTGGGTAGGCCACAAAGGCCAGTCCTGGGCCGTGGTCGGCCACCTCAGACACGGGGACGTTCAGGTGGTGCGCCATGAAGCCCAGGATGGAGAAAATGACAAAACCGGCGTACACGCTGGTCGCACAGTTGGTTATACTGATGATGATGCTGTCTCTGTACGTAGAAAAGAGAAGAACAAACGTGTTGCTGATTCATTAAACCGCGAGACAACAAAATAAGCGGCATTTACAATATGAAACCAAATACATCACTAGAAACACATCATGTCTTTTTGCTACCATGATTAACTGCATACATGTAAAATGACAGGACAGTTTTTACATTTATGAACTGGTGAAGTGTGGTCCTGGTACTTCATCCACTCATACCAGCAATAAAATGTACTTCAATTTCTATGTCTCAAGTTCAACTATGACTGAACGTGTCTACAGTTTGTAAATCTATGAAATAAATGTTGACCATATCATCCAAGTGAGGCAGAACTTTGGTGTCAAGTCCAGGGAAAGTGGAACGAAGCTCTTTTTCTATTTAAAGTACTAATGTGGTTTAGAACCACAGATATAGCTACAGTTTGTTTGGACTCTCAGAAAATACACAACCTGTGCAAGCCAACATTTCATAAAATAGAAAATGAAACGTAAAAAATAGCTTTGTTAGTATAAGACCGCTGTTTCAAGTTTCCTGCTGCAGAGAATCAGAGAAGCTTCAGCTTATGATCTTTAACTCTGTCTCTGATTCAAGTTGCTGAAATGTGAGTCTGTTCGCAGTATTTTTCTGCTTTGGACTCTTGTTGTCCTTATTCTGACAGCTGACTGGTTTCAGACTGCTGGAAGATGCTCGCAGAACCTCTTTTCATCTTTACTCTCTCTGACTCAGACTTGGACTTTGTTCGGATTTAACAAGGGAATCGTGCGGTTACACAGCGCTTTGTTTCCTCACATTTCCTGTTAGGGTTATCACAGAGGTTGTCTTTGATGACTTTGATGCCAGTCCGTTTCTCACCCGTGAGGCTCCTGCTCTCTCCTGCACTTTGCACATCTGCATGTGCACCAATCGGAGGTGTAACAGCAGAGCAGAGAGCGTCTCCACAGGGACAGAGCTGCAGAACACAAGCTGATTAGGGTCGCCGTGCAGCTGTCTGCACAGATAGGACAACCTCAAGCTCCTGGCAGAGGAACAAATTATATCTTCAGCCTTTTCCCCTTGCCCCCTCCAAACCCCCCTGACGCCGTCATCCTGTCGGCATGTGTGGACAAGTAAGAATAAATGACATCTTTTCCTCTCTTTATCTCCTTCTCGGTCCCCTTTCCTCCATCTTAACCTTCTCCTCGGCTTCTTGCTCGCTCCATCAGCCTTTTAACACACGTCCAGAAAGGCATTATCTCTGTGACTCCTCCTGTCCAACCTTATCTCACCTTCTCCTCCTTCTCTTTTAAGACCTATAGCCTTGAAGTTGGCTCCTGACTATTTTACTCTGCTCCTCTCACTTTCTCCATCACTCCTTCACCTTTCTTTGTGCCCTCTTAAGGACGTTAGTTATTGACAATGACATCAGTGAGCACTCTGAGGACTTTGGCCACAGTAGCCACGATTTTAAAAAAAAATGTACCACATATAAAATTTTAAATTGCTTTTTTCTCTTGTTGTAAGAGTTTCACCTCATAGTGTCGGGATATGTGCATTTTTTTTCTAACCAGGACTTCAATATCCTTTAAATATGGCACAACAGCCAGCCACCCATTAGCTTGACTTGTCACAGATAATAAAAGCAGGGAGAAGCAGCCACCCTGGTAATAAAATATGCCTGCCAGAACCTCTACATCTCACTAGAAGGGCTGTCACAACATCAGATTTTCACTACATGATTCTTCTCCTGGCCTAAAAGATTAATCCGTTTGCTATACCCCTATATCGAGTGGAGGGCTATGGGAAGGTTGGAGGTTACCTCAGCTGACAGAAAACAAGACTGACATCACAACAGAAAGACAGACAACGGTGAACACGCACTGTCACACCTACAGCCAGTTTACAACCATCAATCAACCTAATATGCATGTTTTTGGACTGTGGAAGGAAGGTGGAAAACCACACAGGCACTTGGAGTTCAAACTCTTCTAAGAAAGGTCCCAGCTGACCATCAGGTTTGAACCCAGGGCCTTCTGCCTGTGACGGGACAGTAATACACCTTCATCCATGACAACAATATTATGGCGATATTTTAAAGCCTTTTTAAGTCTCTGCTAGTTGTGTGGGAGTGATTTAGTCCTAACATGACACCCATGAAGCCACAACTTGTTGGTCCCCCAGTATTTGTAAGTGGGGTTTAGAGGTTCTGGTAGGTGGATTTTAGTACCTTTAGACAGGGTACTAACCCAGCTCGCTGGTTGACCTTTTCTAGTCTTAATACGAAGCTCAACTAATGGCCCCATTGCTCCAGCTGCATATATAAGGCATTGGGTACCATATCTTGTTAAGACTGGCAATTTAGCCATTTCTGGGTTCAAACGCTTCTTCAGATTCCAAAAGCAAACAAACAGTGAGGCCCCCCTGAGGGTTAAAATGGTCTAAATGCTTTCAGATGCTTTTGAGTTACTAGTGTGATTATTCTATGGGGTGGTATCAAGAGGAAAGTCCAAGCATCAGTAAAAACAAGGGATTTAAGAGGATGACGGCAGTTGGGAGTTAGCAGTTAGCTAGTTGGAATGTAAAGATGACATGTCATGTTCTGGCTGAGGTTTTCCTCCAAAAAGAAAAAATATATATAAACGTTCAGAACAGATGCAACTTTGGTGATAAAGATGAAAACGTATGAAGCAATCAGGTTTTGGAGGGTTTGTGAAGTAAGGATAGTTAACACGATGACGTCCACTCCTTGGTAAGCTACTGAATGTATTATGAGGCGAAAATAAACACAGCACTGGCAGTGTCTTCTAGAAGTGTTTGGGTTAAAGTGTTTTCACTAAAGATGCACACTGAGGATCAGCACCTGCAAAAACCTGATCTGTAGAGATAGTTAGCATCATAAGATGGGATCAAAAAAGGACGGAATTGCAGCCAGACTGTCATCCACAACACAAAGTTAGGAATTAACTGATGTTGATGTGAATGATGTGAATTATTCGCAACTGAAAAATCTTATTCTAAAATTCAAATCTAAATACTAACATGTTAGTTGATCAGACATTCATATTCAATTCATCGTTTCTGACGGTTGAGCTGTCCAAGTTTTTAAGAGCTTAGTTTAAAAGTGAGCTACTAATGAATGGTCCTAATTACAGGATGTGCGGTGGCAGATTAACAATTGCCTGAGTCTTTTTGGACTCAGATCCATGCAAACAGCAAGGGACACAGCACTGCAGCATGCTGAAGAAATGAGAGCCTCAGTCAATGCAGCACAGGTTTGAACTGAGAAAGAGTATTATCAGAAAGTCCTAACAAGCCGATACTTGAAGGCATAGTTTGCTTTGTGTTTATCTATAGTCTGGGAGTACCGACCTGAAACAGTTGTTGTGGAACTTGTTATAAGAAGCCATGGTAATGAGACCACCCCAGGCACAACCCAGGGAGTAGAAGATTTGTGAGGCAGCGTCTCCCCACACCTACAAAACAAACCCACAGAGAGTCAGAAGTAGCACAAAGACGGAAAAAAAAAGAATCTATTTCCAGTTTATCTCCTCATCTTTCTGCTAATATAAGTGCGTACCTTTGCATCGAGGACCTTCTGCCACTGTGGAGTCAGGTAGTACTTGATGCCGTTGATGGCTCCATCCAGGGTGATGCCACGGATGAACAGGATGGTCAAAACAACGTACGGGAATGTGGCTGTGAAGTACACCACCTGGACCACACATGCAGGTGGAATGAGTCAGTCACAAGAGAAACATGGTCAAATCTGGGTGTATGAGGATCGATGTGTGTGTGTGTGTGTGTGTGAGGCTGACCTTTCCAGAGGATTTAACACCCCTGATGAGACAGAGAAAGACGACTACCCAGGAAACAGCCAGGCAGCCCAGAATAGGGAGACGGACCTCGCCGAAGTTCCCAATATCATCAGAGATGTTCAACACATAGTGTCTGAGAGAGACAGAAAGAAAAACAATTTCAATATTTTACATTTACAGCTGTGGCTGAAGTTGTTTTTCTTCTTCAAGAGAAGAAAACTTGCAGCTTTACACTTTTACAACTCAGCAAACAGCCGGTTCTTCAGCAGATAGAAGATAGACTACGTTTTGAAGGGCATCTAAACTTTGAACCTGTCAAAATGCAGTGATTACTTACAGGAACAACAAAACAAATCCACTTCTTCTTTGTAGCATTATTACTCTGCAGTATTATAATTGGTACCTGTAACAGGTATTTTGAATGTGTCCTACTGAGAGGAGACCACAGTAAAGATTACAGGGATTATGTATCCCTTCTGGTCTGGGAACACCAGAAGGAAAACACCATCTGGAAAAATATGGTCTGCACACTAGTATAGAGAACATTTATTACAACCTTAAGGTAACATTTTGTGCATAAATGCTCTTCTTCAGACAAAGAAACGCTGCCTGCAAACACAACCTAAGAGGGGTTCTCAACAATTTAATAAGCATAAGGTCTGTGTATTTTTTGCCCACTCACTGAAAGCTTCGCGTTTATTCAGAAACACTTAATTTATCATAATTTAAAATACCACATTGCTGATTTTAAAAGGCACAACTGCAGTTATACAAGCAGTGGGCTGTGATTTTCAGCTGACAGCTACACCAGTAAAGCTACTGAAAAGCAGCCAAGTAACATATTTTCATTATTCTTTCAGGTGGAATAAAACTTTACCCCATTTTCTTTAAATACATGTTCATCCTACGTCTGGCCGATTCCTGGGCGCAGCACATACATAACAAAATAAAGTAGAATACAAAAAAAAAAACATGGCTCTACAGAATATATACAGATCTCAATGGTACATCTAGACAGTGCCAAGAGCTGAATCCAAACGACTTGAAGATCACATGACTGCAGCTGTAGGGGTAACCCGTAAAAACATGCAACAGCAAGATTTAAAAACTGTGAATTATGTTGTAGACTCTTCTAATGTAAAGTAACAATCATCAGTGAACAATAGCAAAGCAATAAATACTCTGTCTTTAAATGAATACTTTAGACAAAACATTGAGCCTTGTGTATATGTTGAAGCTCATCTAAGCACTTTTTTCTGTCTTTTATTTCGTTTTTGTTATGTGCTAATAAGTATGTTGATGTCACTGGCCTGTCAGGTGACCCACCCCAGCTTGTATTTGTAGATCGTTTTTCTATATGTCAGAGGAAGAGACTCAAAATGTCTCCATGAGGCAGTAATTTAACAAATGGTCTTGGGAGCACATATACTAATGTGCTATATACTATATTTTTTCAGATGATGACTCACATACATTTTAGTCCAGCACCTAGAACTTGTGCTTTTTGTATATTTTTTTGCAATGCTTTGGGATTCCCCAGGAAGAAATGGAGGAAGTGGTGAGAGATTGGGACACTTGGACAGTGACAGTGTTGTACCTGGCTTGTAACGCTCTATTACTAACTATTAGAGTAGAAACAATCAATATATGACTTACAAAAGTGACAGTATTTATATGCATGGAACACTGATGATATTTATTCATTCATCTTTGTGTAGGTTGCATTACCTGTGCACTTTTTCACCTGCCTGGAAATGGATCACTACACTCTACTCACTTATACCTGACTTCAGCAAACTTTTTGTGCTATGATATATGAACATAAACAGAGATTGTGGAGCCACTGGCATGCTTGTCTGATCATCTTATCACTCCGTGGACCCCTGCGAGCTGTGTCCCTCACAAAGTCTACATTGAACTGAATGAAACGCCGTCACCGACCTGACACCTGATCTTTACACCGAGTGTTGAGGATGCACCATAAACAGAGATCAAACAGTAATATGGGAAACCTTCTTTCTTCTGATGACGCCGTTTTACGCCGCTCAGATGCTGCTGCTGCTCTTCCTGTCTAATCTAATCCAAATATTTGAATGTTTTCTGCAAACACGAGGCCTGTTTGAGTCACGCTTATCTTACAGGTGCAAGTCAATTTTGACCTCTGTGTCAAGTGCGATAAGCCTACAGAACTGAGTCCAAAGAGTTTGCTTGTGTAACTTGGCAAAAACAAAGTGTATTACAAAACCAATGCTTGTCTAAGCAAATTTTAGTGATTTATTTTTTAAGATGCTTCTAACAGAGATGTCACACATTTAGAGATAGAGACAGATCATTGTTTACATTTTCCTGTCATTTTACATTTGAAATCGAGCGGCATCTATCAGGAAGTGGCACTAAAGCAGCCCAGTGTTTGCCTTCATAAACCCATCAGCAATGAGATTATCAATGTCCTCGCTTACTGATGAACAAGAACTGTATAAGCAGTCAGAATCTACTTCCAGGTCTTACTTCCAGTACTCCTCGCTGGGGCTGGTCCTCTTGGTGCGGTTGACCACCTCGGTGACCCCCGCCACCAGGCTGGTGGTGGCGTTGGCCAGGCTGCCGTTGAGCTGATGGCCGGTGCCGACCACCCCGCTGCAGTCCGGCGTGTTCCAGGGGTTGTTGCAGTAGGTCCATGGCAGCAGGTTCGTCATGGACAGGAAGAAGTAGTAGAAGGCGATGCAGATGACCACGTTGTAATAGATCCCAATGTAGGTGGACACCACCATCATGCCGTAGCCCACGCCTGAAGGGAGGAGAGGACAGGGTGGAAGAAAGAAACAGAAGGAGAACATCAGACAGGAAGCATGTGTGAGAAAAAAGCTGAAGTTGCCTTCTGTCTGTTTTGGACTGGAGACTCTACATATATAGTACCATCACTTCAGACTAAAAACGACATCTTAAAGCTGGAGTAAGCAGCCTTTTCTTATCATCACTGGGTAAAAAATACACAGTACAGGTTCAGTATATTGTAACTGAAGCAACCTAAGAGGTAAAGGGACTTCTGCACCTCATCTTGGCTCAGTTTTTAGGCTTTAGAAAATGTACCCCAAGATGTGAGACTCCAGCCAATCAGATAGTACAAAAAGCAACAGCAGGCAGTGTGTTGGTGCAAAGGGATAAACAGAGGGGCTTTTACTCAGGACAGCAGGGTGTGAGCGATTGTGTCAAGTCAAAAGTTCAAGCTGACTTTTGGATGAACTGTTTGAAGTGCTCATCTGCTTGGAGGGGCTTTGGATGGAGAGGGCAGTGTTCTATTTCCAAATTCTACTTTTTCTTCCCCCCCCCAGATTTCTGCCTGCAGCTTTAACCCTCTGAACCCCAGGAGGTTTGAAAGGCATGTTCTCTTTTTATAAAAATCACACAATCTGAAACGTAAAGAACAGAAAGGATTATTCTGTATTTTCAACTTTGTGACGAACCTTCAAGGACTCGTGCTGTTTCACTGAAACATAACCAAATCTAGGCTTAAAATCATCATATTTAATCAAAATCATGTTGTTCTAAATGTCACAGTATAAAATAAATAAGTAAATAAATAAAATTTGCACCATATTTGTTCAATAAAACAACAACAACAAAGAAACAAAGTTAATTTTGTGCTCTTTACTGCAACTGTGAAGCCATTAGTGACTCAGCTGCGATGAACATTGTCACAAATAAGGACATAAATTAAAAATATAAGTAGTAAAATATAGCATGTAAAGTCAAGTCTTTTCCATGTTAATAACACCTTTGGGTATCTGGAAAAATGTACGTATTGATTCCAGGTTTTTCCAATCTTTGCCAAAAAAAAGAAAAAAAAAATGGAATCATCTTTTGTTTCTTTTCATGATGTATTTCATCAAAATGGCGCCATCCTGCATATAAGACATGTCTGAGTTCTGTCTACTGCTGTACATGGTTGTGTCTACGGAGGTTCAGGAGTTTTATATTGTAGTAAATGAATTAGCCCACAGTGTGTAAAAGTGTGACAGAAGGTTGGTCAAAACAAAATATGTGTATGCACACACACATATACCACCGACCTTTGAACATGGGGCTGATCTTCCAAACTCCCAGACACCCCAGACTGGCAAACTGACCGAAGGAAAGCTCGAGGAAGAAGAGAGGAATGCCGCAGAACACCAACATGATGAAGTATGGTAGCATGAAGGCACCTGGAGGAGAGAAGAAAAGCGAGCACTTAGAAACTATCTGGTATAGGAACATCAAAACCGTGATTAGACGATACAATGGAGCGTGAAAATATAGTCGAACTAAGGAAAAGTCTGCTTACGTTTTGTTACTGGTGAAGTCTAATAGCAAGAAGTGCTATTAGTAAAAGAAAATAGAAGCTATGATGCAAAAAAATTTAATTTCAATCCAAGCATGATATATGCAGACATGCCTTGTTCACAGACACTTACAGACGAAGGAATCAGACATATTCTATAAGCTAGAAGTATGATCGCTAACTATGTTTCATATCAGTGCAAAAAAACCACACATATAGTCATGAGTTATAATATAGAACTGAACAAAATGCCACATTAAGTGTAACGCTTGTGTAATAACAATAAATGTATCCCGACCCTAATGGCTATTACTACATAAAACGGACCCGCGTCACGGGCTCTAAAGAAATATATAAAATAATAAAGGACTCTGGAAAAAAAAAAAAGGAAAAACAGATAAAAAGCCTCATAAACCTCATCTGTCATCGTAACCTCCCCTGAGTGAGCAAAGAGGTCACTGAATGTTCAACTGAGTGTGGTTAGTGGTGCAGCAACTCTCTGGTGGGTCATACTGGACCAGAAAGCAGACAGTCATCTATAGGGAACGTCTGCGTGTTTGCTTTCGTATGATTATCCGTATGCGAACTAGGTCGGCGCAACCAGCTGATACTGTACAATACCAAAACCTTATCGCTGCTGGTAAAGCTCAGCTCTCCGGCCCGCGCTGCGCTATCTCCAGCTGCGAGCTGATGTATGGCCTACATATACTGAGTCCTTGCATGGGAATGCAGCTCTCCTACATGCGTAATCCAAATATTTGCAGCGTAAACATATGAGCCAGAGTGGGAGACATTCCAAGGGAAATTATATGAATCACTGAGTGAGGGGACCTTGACTAAAGCGCCTGCCTTTTGCTACACTTTGGTACATTTTCAAAAGAAGAAACTATTTAGAGTTGAGTCTGTTTAAACCAGAGCTTTTAGGAAGCATCTGACGAAAAGAGCAAATAGACTGACAGCAACAGAGCATGAATGTATTTTGTTGTCATGATGTTCTTACAGCGGCTGGATGGTGAACGCAGCAGCAGCAGCAGCACCTGGATCCAGTCTACGTGCTCAGACTTATTTTGACAGCGCTCACAGCCCGATAAACAATGATGTAGATATGCGCAAGTGGAAGCCTTAAAAAAAAAGATGCTCTGGATTGAAGTCATGCTCATAAAGCGGCTCATGCAGACAGCTGCACTGACAGAATGCGGCTGACGCATCTGGGCTGTTTAATGATGTAAACTGGGCAGGTTTTGTATCATACGTCACAAAAATACACAATAAATCTGAAATCAGAAGATATTTCCCAGCTATGTTACACTACAGGCTCAAATAGAACCGTTCAGGTTGATGCCCAGATTTCCACACACAGTGTAAATACAACTAAAAATCAAACACACACATAAATGTATTACTTTTGTCTGAATGAATGAAAAAAATGCTGCATAAATACTTAACTTTTTGGTTTACTTTCATGAAATACATCATTTGTCCACATAAAGTGTCTGTGAAGATTCTCAGTCATCCAGGTCCTGGTTATTCTCGTAGTTTAATCGTAGTAACTGGACTTGCTTGAGTTTCTTGAAGACTTTGGGGGAGGAGCAACAAACCCCCAGTTGAAACTGAAACTCAGGTGTTAATGGCTCCTTCAGGATATGAGTATGTGGAACTCCCAACTCGTCAGTCAGAACTGATGAAGCCTCTTGGATGAGAGGTGGAACGTCTTCAAGGAATTTAAGTAAGTCCAGTTGTTACGATTAAACTGCGAGAATTGTCCAAATAAACTGCTATATTTGAAGCTATGTTATGAAGCTACCGTGACTTCTGTTTTACGCACTGCAGATGTTTCTTTGCAAATGTTTTTGAGAGTTTGAAGGAGCGACCCAGAGGTTTTAACCAACACTTGGGTAGAATCTGGGACTAGAGACGTCACGGCACTCAGTAGGTAATTTAAGGAATGATTGCATCCTCCTTGTGAACCTCCCACCACTGATGTACATACACAGGTGTGTGGTTTGGTTGGAGGTGTCACACCAGCTAGATGCTCCCATAAGGAGAAAATAACAAATCAGAATTCTTGTTTTTCTACGGTAGCCCCATCAGTAAATCTACTGGAGATACTGGACAATAATAACAACATTACATAATGGCTAATGCAGCTACAACAACATGTCCACTGTAACTTGTTGGGGGGAAAAAAAAACTTATAATAGGTAATAAAGTTTGAGGCAATGATGAGACACAAGTTATCAACAACCAAAAGCCAGGAGGGCAAACGGCCATCTAATGTCACAGACAGAACACTTTAGAAACAAACAGAATTCAAGATGTTAACTTTAAACTGACTAACAGTTGCCTTTGTTACAGCGATGCTCTGGAGGCTATCTTGTTTGGGCTCACACTCATAATATGAGCTGGATGCTGCTCTAAATGATGTCGGGATAGAACACCATGCACGTGTGTGTGGGTGTTAAACAAAACAGTTGAAATACATTCATTTTTTTCTTCTTTTTTTGCATTGAAAACCACTGAATTTCAATGATATTGACTTCCAAATTTCAGCATTCTTATCTCTGACTTCAGCAAAACTGCTTGTGTGCTTCTCCCTATATATTCTGCCTATACAGTCTCAGAGCTTGTTTTTACATACGAGGTTATTGAGAAAGCTGCTGGGAGTCGTCCATATGCAGCAGCAGTGGCTGAGTCACACAAGGATTCCTTACTCACATATAGACTTACAGGTTTCCAAGTCTATTTTCTTCCATTGTAAATAAGGTGGCTGTGTACTGGGCTGTAAGCGCTGCCAAAACATACATAAACATTGATTCCTGTATTTACATCCCACATTTTTGTACCAACTTTATTCTAACTGTTTTGTTAAATATTGCTCCAGTGGCCTCAAAGGCACCATTTCATTTCTGTTTTTTTCTACATACATGTCACTGGTTATCAGCTGTTCTCTTTATTGCATGTTTCTGTCATATTCATATACATTTAAGTTGCTGCGCTTCACCTCATTTGCATGTTTTGCCACTGGCACTAATTAATCAAGAGCAATGAGCGCACAGCTCCGTGTTGTCGTTCGTACCTCCTCCATTTCTGTAGCAGAGGTACGGAAACCTCCAGACGTTGCCCAGGCCCACAGCATAGCCCACGCTGGTGAGGACAAACTCAATCTGGTTGCCCCAGTTCCCTCTCCGCGAGTTTTCATCCTTCTTCACCGGCTCTCCTGGAACTGCTCCGTTCTACAACAAAGACACAGAGGGAGACAGAGGTGACTTCAGGTGACGGCAAAGCGAGTGTGTTCCTGAGATAGTGCTGCTGCAGCAGGTCCAACAACTGCAACCGGGCGCATTAAAAAAAAAAACACCTCATTCACAGGCATAAATCAGGAATGGATGCCGCGGAGGAGAAAAAAAGCGTCCCGAGAGGCCTTATATTTGCCTTCTGTGGCCATTAGATTCCGACGTCGGGTGTATTTAAACTATTACTTCCATCGTAAACTTGAGACAAAGGTAAACAATAAGCATCTTTGGGCGCATGTGGAGCTGAATTATTCATGTGTCACTCTCACGCTCGCAGATATTGAATATATTCTGTGAGACGGCCTCTCCTCCACCCCAGAGTTTGCCATAAGGTGGGCGCGCTGGAGCAGACAGAATGGAAAGTGAAATCAGCGCCTTAAGAAGAGCCGATAAGCATTTGGTCTCGTCGTCCTGATTTCCAGCTTCTCCGCTCCTCTCCTCCCTCCCCTCCATCACTCCATCTGCTGGCATCAGATGGTCCCTCTCTCCTGACCTCCTCTTTAACCTCAGCTGTGTCTGTCAGCCTGTCTATCTGTCTGTCTGTCTGTCTGTCTGTCTGTCTGTGGGCTCACATGAAGGCACTTGTGCTCCAGCAGGAAAAATAAATGCTGCTAATTTATGTGGATCATCTATGCGCTCCTATCGTAAGACGTAAAGATACACACTTTCTAAACGGTCTTTCGCAAACTCTTGGCTATTTAGGACTTTGCTTCAACTCTCAGCAGGACACAGGCCGGATACCAGGGTCTGTACAATAAAGGCAAAATGATCCAGTTGTCTCATTGAAAGATCAGAGGATATACAAAAAGAGAGTTCATCACGCAATTCCTCATAAGCAACAGAAATGTGCAGAGTTAACTACCAAAAATAAGCTCCATATGACTCGTCTGGGCTTTCAGGTTGTCTGATTCGAACATATTAAGGAGAAGAACTGATTTTGTGGGCTGTGTAATAAGGGTGAAGAGCATATTTGCTTTTTGTGATATAAATAGTAGGATGACTGAACCCCAAAACCTGCTGGCAAAGTGTTCTCATTTTTTTAAAATGCCAGAATTACACCGTTTATCACAGCTGGAAACTGTAGGAACAGCAAAGAATCATCAGATTTTCTACTTTGTGATGGTCTGTGAACTAATCATGTGTGACGTATGGCTCTGTCTCAAAAAAAATCACCAAAGCTCATCTTAAAATTATGATCAAAATCACTTGATGTTGCATCTGAAAATCACCTCAGCGCAACTAAGAAGCAATGAGTAACAGCCGTGTGACAATAATTCAGGACATTTCTGTTGAACTGCAGGCTGTGCTCGCATACGTCAGCTAGAAGACAAGTATGAAAACAAATCAAAAATAATCAGTAAAATATCTCTAGTGTAAAGAAACAACTTTTTCCCGAGTAATTAGAAGATAATCGTCCATCTCAGTCTTCTCTCCTGGGTCAATCCATGACACATCAATCAGATCCTCGCCCCTGATTTTTTATCAACACTAACTTTAGTATATTTAATGAATCCATGCAAAGTTGTACCTTCATACAATGAATATTTTCACAGTTACAGGTACTTGAAGTAGTTCTTCCTTAGAAAGATGTCATTCCAAGCTTTTTAAACATTTGAAACAGAATTAATCAGTTTTCTTTTCTTTCTTTTTTTGTAAATAGCATTTTAACACTGTCAGACTGCACACAACACATTGCTGAGTTCTGTTTTGATGGACTTTACAGTGAAAAATGAGTCCACGGGGAGAAACAAAGTGAGAGAAGCAAAAAAACATACAGAAACTGCTCGAGGCTCAGATGGTTAACAGAGTTAGTTTTTCATTCTATTGCTTAGAAATACTCTGTTATTGGGGCGTCGTTATAGCTCACCTGGTTGAGCTGGCGTCCCATGTATAGGGGCTACAGTCCCTGACGCAGCGGTCATGGGTTCGAGTCCCTTTGCTGCAGGTCCTTCCCCCACTTTCCTGTCTCTCTCTCTGCCCTATCTAATAAAGCCCAAAAATATCTTTAAAAAAAGAAATACTCTGTTATCAAAAACAAGAGGGGTCGTCGTGTTGAAGTTTCCTAACTTTGCTTCAAAAGCAAGAAGGTCTTATTTAATTAGGAGTGACTCTGATTTCCTCACTATTGTATAATTAATGTTTTTGGCAGTAATTATGAATTTGTTATTTTGTCGTTTGGAAATGTATATCAACACTCTGGGTCTGACTTATATGAATGAACGGCGTCTTATAAGTGCATGCAGGCTGTGCACAGATGTATGTGCTGTGCGACACCATGGTGAACACGTCATTCATTCCTCCACGCTGCCTATGTTATCTGTGTGTGGCAGAGTCTGCTTTCACAGTCGCATTGAATAGCCTCGTATTTTCAATAAGATTGGCTTTGAATCTGACAGAAATGTGAATACCGGTCATAAATACAGTGCAGGAAACCGCTAATTTTGCTGTAAAAAAAAAAAAAGAAAAAGAAAAAACCTTTGAAACCATTAAATTCTCAAACAGCTTCCTGCCTACAGACAACTTCACCATAAACACAGAACGCGTTGCTTTGCTGCGCCACAAAAGTGAAAGTACTCCACTCCAGCTGCCCATAGCGGACTTTATTATTTATTAGTTTAGGATATTTTGTTCTAATTCTATTAAACTGCTGCAGGACACCAAGTCCTGGGGAGAGCATATTGCACTCCCAATGTGCAAGCAGCGCGCTCATCCCCCTCCCACCCCGACGAACGATCTGCTTCCGAGACCAAGTGAGACATCTTGTGCATCAGCGAAGAAAAATTTGACTGCAAAAACAACAACAACTTCATAAAACAAACAGCTGCCATATTTTCCCCAAAGCTCTGTAGTTTGTCTTTGTGTCTGACTGCGCTCGCATGTTAGGAGGGCAAAACACGGAGCGCTTCTCCAGCATCCTCGACCTTTCGTTGTGCAGGGCCGAAGGCTGCAGGTGGGACAGACAGGAAGATCAGCAAACACGGGCTTTGTTGGCGAGGAGAGGCTCGGAGTGAAACGGCGGTCAGAGCAGTGTGTGAGTAGAAACCTCCAGCGGTGAGCCCGCCGACGCAGCAGGTCGCACATTACGACGCCTCCGTCTGGAGTTGACTTTGGAAGGCAGAGGAGGGTGTGCAGCTGTGTGTGTGTTCTTGTTGCGCCCGGCGCTCAGCTGCACATCCAGTACATCCAACTTCCCCTATCAGCAAACCAGGTGGAGGCCCGCAGAGGACACACACACATGCACAAACACACGCACAAACACACGGGCTGACAGGTTGCGCCGAAGCCCACAACCAGATAAACAAGAGCAGAAACACTGGAAATAGCAACGACCCCAGAATCCTGGGTGTCCACTCTCCAAAAGTCAAGGTGATGTGTTTAAGACGGGCAAGACCACACTGTGTCAACGGCGTAGAGTTTATAGTCAGTGGCACGATCGGTGCAGTTCCAGTTATATATGAAGAGTTCATTTGCAAAACCAGATAACTTCATCTTCACACACCTTCAGAAAACCCACTTTTTCATCGTCTACCTGAGACAATATCAATTATGTTATCTGTATTTTTGTCATTTCTACTGAGTCAAACCCACTCAGCTTCAGTTTGTTTGATGTTATCTCAGCCAAACAAGAAAGAAAGGTTTTCTGAAAATCTACAAAACTGTTTTTGCAAATGAACTCTTGATATTTAGAAAGAAATCAGAGGTGATTATTATTCATCATGAACTACAGCTTCCACTGGACTGAACTGCAATAAGCTGAACCTGATTACTTCTTGTATCCATAAGAGAGCTCTGATAAGCGAAGATGACTTGTAGTAGAGAACAGAACTAACGCTGACACTCTACGTACGATGTCTTCATTTATGTCAATGTACTTCTGACAGTTTCTATCTGTTTCAATCCTTTAGGAGCAGAATGCTGAAGCTTTTTACAAGTGCAACAGCAATCCTCATTCGTCACAATATCCCAAGTAAGGAACAGTTTCGCAATAGGACTGGTACCAACAATGATGCCCACAGTTAATTCATCAGAATTGTTTCAGTTGTCAGAAAATGGTCAAAAATGTTGATTAGTATTTCAGAAAACCAAAGGTGACGTCTTGCTTCTTGCAAAGACATTCAGTTTACTGGCAAGAAATACGAAAATATTCCATTTTAAGAAGCTGGATGAAGAGAATCTAACGTTTTTTTCTTTCCAAACTGATGAATCAATTATCAAAACAGCAGGTGAATAATTTATTGCTGCTGCTTCATTCACCAGTTTAGAAAATCTGTGTATTTGGACTGTATTATTTGATGAAGATCAAAATCACGCTCCTATTTGTACAGTAAATATGAACCTGCAGCCAACAGCTAGTCAGCTTTGAGGAAACAGCTCGTCTGGCTGTTTACTAAACGCAGTGGTGTTGTGGAGGTTTACATGTCAGACTGTTTCTTCACCAGGTGCTTATACTGGTAACCAGCAGACAGCAGCTACTGGCTCCTTTATGATCTGATAGTGTCAGGAAGACTCTGGCCAAGAAATAAAGAAGATGCAGTTTGAGAGGTTCTGGCAGGTTGGGTCGCCACGGACAAGAAATTTGGGTTAACTGTCCCACAAAGATTTGCGATGTATGTTTTAATCTGTTTCTCTGTTTTTATTTTTATTTTATGCCTCTGTTAGTTGTAGATTAGTGCCATTAGCGCAACAAATACAGCAAATCGCCTTCTCCGAGTCACCGGGCTCTCTGTTCCCTCCTGTCCTTTATGTGGCTTCCAACCAAAATGTGCCCACAGCAGAGTTGTTGTGTTTGATTTTGCAACGGACTCAATGACATTAATGTCAATTGATGCTCATCAAAATGCAGTCAGTGGAACATTAGCAGTTAAGCATCCTGAGAGAAACAGTTGGCGCCATTAAACCAAAGCACAAGAAGGGGGGGGACGGAAATGTTGGTGCACGACGTGGAAACTGTGACTGAACCATGTTATGACCGGCCGAATGGCAAAGCAAGAGGACAGAGCTGGTCTAACTGTCTTTGTGCTAAGCTGTGCTAACTTACTGTTGGATGCAAGTTTCACATGAACTGATCAGACGAGAGCTTGGATCAGTGGAAACCTGTGTTTCTTGATAAATTCAGGAAATAAACAGGAAAAATGTTCAAATGACGTGAACTTATCTGGACATCTTCAAAAAAAAAAAGCTCCGACTAAGCAGCTGAAATTTTTGGCTGAGAGAAAATATGTAGAGTAAATTCGCAGGACTTCATCAGAAAATAACAAATATTGAACAGGTGCATCTGAGGTTTGAGTTCACTGCAGATGAACTTGTTGGTAGCTGACTGCAGGCTCGCTCTCAGTAAAAACCAGAGCAGAATCTGCCTACGAAACACCATCTACTGGCCGGACCCTCTGGGTAAAATCTGAACTTTGTGTTTTTCCTGACATCCTTCTCTCCCTTGACTGACCCCAGTGTCTGCCTCTCTCCGCCCAGGTGTTGTAGCCCGTGGTGTTGGCTCCCCGGACCCCCCTGGTCAGTCAGTCAGACTGACTAAACTCCTCTCTCCATATCCCTCCATCCCTCCATTTCTCCATCACGTGCTTCTCGGGGACCATCTGGGCTTTTATATAAGACCACACATGACCCCCACTCCTGCGCCTCTCCTTCTATTCAGTTTGCAACTTTTCTCTTCTTTCCAAGGTCTCTTTGGAGTGACAGCGTTGACTCCGCTGAGGGTGGAAATAAAAGTACCTAAAAAGCAGTCAATTAAAACAGATTTAGCATAAGAACCATTGATTTTAGTGACAGGTTTCAGACTTCTGGAGCAATATTTGGCAGCGATTAACAAGCACTGCCCACATGCGGGTCTTAAATGGCCTTGTGTCATTATTCAAATAACTTAGACAAGAGTTGCATGTGTTGCTTTTCATTTGGGAGGTGAAACAAGATGAACAAGAAGAAATGTACGAACTACTGCTTCCTCTCTTGGAAAACCAGTCAAAGTTCTGTAATCGGAGTTAGAATGACAAGCTCAAGCCAAAGCCAAAACAATACCACAAGAGAATTTCTACAAAAATGACAAGAAACATCAAACACAGCTCAGTTGGTTGACTTACGGTGACGGCAACTCACTAATCAAAAAAAACAAAAGGCTTTTTATAGCAATCACTGCATCCGTGTTGACTAAAAAAAACGATGAGAAGTCTGATTTTAAAGGGACCTTGATCCTCCCTGTCAAACAGCAGACAACAAAAGCAGTGTAAGATAAATGTTGGAATAATGAAGTGAAACCACATAATATACTGTGATTATCAGGACGCTGCCTCATGACGTTTTAGTTCAAAGACGCAGCTTTCCATGCAGAATATTCTCTTAATAGTGCAGCGGTATAGAGATCAGCCTATCAAACACACACCCACTGATCATGCATGAGCTTGCCTTGCAAAAAAAACGCTGCTTGATTGTGGTTGATTGTCTCGGTTTATCAAGGTTTCCTTAATTTCTTGTGGTTTTTTATGGCAAAAGCCAAACAATGCACATGACCTGCAGAATTTTTCACCCTAAGCTGCGAAAGATAACATCCTAAATGTCAATTATTTAGATCCAGTGACACGTTGAACCTATTAGACGCATATGTGATGATGTTATTCAGTGTCAGAGAGGTCAGATTTGTGTCTGCACAATTTGATAGGCTGCATCACTTAACATTTAGCTGACAATGACAACGTGACAGGCGGTATGATAAGCTGACTGCTCAGCACCAAATAAACCAAAAAAACAAAACATGGCTGATAAGTCAGGTTCTGCTTAATTGTTTTTACAGACTGAAATCAAATACTACTTAGTTCTGATTAGCTGTAGTCTGGTTTTATTCAAAGCCTGCATGCCGCTACTGTATATTCAGCACAAACAGTAATTAACTACTTTGTAATTACGATCTCACAGGTTCGAGTCCAACAGTCTGTCGAACAGACAAAATACGAGCCACTAACTCTTCTCTCTGCTGAGCTGATGTTGAAAAGGCTGCCAGCTCAGTGCCTGATGCAAAGAGAAGCGCTGATGTGTGTTGTGCAGGCTCAGACTGGAGGTGACATAAGGTGGGATCAGGGCGATTTACCCAGAAAATGTGCCGCTCTACAAAGACCTGCAGGTGTAATGCGAAGGGAATGAATGCTGTAATGTTTGTAGGATTGGAGGTTGAATGCGTAACACTTCGAAAACTGCTGCTGAGTGTCTCCTGATCAATGAATCCTCTCATGGATGGGATCATGTATAAACGTGACAAGCAGTGACATCATAAGTTAAAGTGAGCTACCGAGATCAACCTCGATCTCAAGCATCACAACCTTGTGCAAACCTGCCATAGATGCGATATTAAATAAATGCAATATAACTTATTGGTTTTGTTCTTAGAGCAGCAGTAATTCAGTTTCATCCCAGCTGCACTTTTCCCCTCCTGTGTTTCCTCTTCGAGCTGCCATCCTCCCAGAGAGAACGCTGTCAGCTCTGCACACACACACGCAGCACTGTGGGACATACACACCGTTTCACACATGCATTTATACACACACACACACACACACACACACACACATCAGACCGTTTTGACAGACAGCAGCACAAACCTTTCAAACCAACGTCTCCTGACAGCTGCAGCCATGTCTGTAAGAGATACTGTCCACTGGAGTGTAGCAAGAACAACAACATTCCTCTAAGCCTATGGAATAACACACACAGACACTTTCTCTGGTTTACTTCTTCTGCATTTTCTCACAAAAACACACGTGAAAGCCTCCTAAACAGCATGAAAACGGTTTGCGAACTGAACGCTTGTGCTTCTCTTATTTTGAAAATCCCCTGTATTATTTCCATCTCTCTCGCACACTTCATTAGTCACAACTCCTCGTACAATTGCGACAAGAAAGCGGTCGGTCGAGTGCCGAGCTCTGCAAAGTCCTGATAATCTCCCCTACAGAATGTGATTTGTTAATATCGTGCAACTGCTTACTGTGCATGTCATTTTCTGTCTGAAAGAATTTTATTTAAAGACACCTCCTGTAGAGCGATGGCATTTTACTGACAGCTCACTGCTCTCGTCCTCTCTCGAGGGGGGGCGCTGCCGTCTCTCTGTGCACGTATGCAACGTTCCCCTCAATCAAATGTTGACTTGCTTGTTAAAGGAAATGTTTATGACCTGGCATTTTATATGGACATGCAATTTCTGTGTAATGTGTATGTTAACAGAAAAAAGGCGGGAAAACCCATATATTCGATAGGATTTTAAAGTGTGATCATTTCTGCACAGTATTATCCTGCTATAAAATGCCAAAAAAGGATGAAAAATGCCAAACATTATTTCCCAAAGCCCAAGATGACGTCCTTAAATGTCTTGTTTTGACCACAAACCACAAATATTCAGTTTATTATCACAGAGGAGGAAAAAAACACACAAAACATTTACATTTAAGAAGCTGCAATTAGAGAATTTTGACATTTTTCTTTCAAAAAATTACTGAAATATGGCCGTCAATGAATTTAATAGTTGACAAGTGCAGTAATGTCGATGACACCAGAGCTCTGTCATACAAAGTGTAGCACACACACACTCGGGTTTCTACAGTCCATACAAAGCTAAATACTGATAATGTCAGTTTATTTACTGTAAAATGTACCGTGCATATCGTTGCCAACTCAGGAGAAAGTCTATATGTGCTCATGTAAAAACAAACGTATTGCATATGTGGTACATTTCAAATATTGGGCCAGCTTCTGTTTTTGCAAGCGGAGACACGCCTGAAGCGTTTGTGTACCTAAAACTTAAAGGTGCAGGCATCAGAATAAAGTAAAAACAACACTCAATCTAAAAAGGTGGTGAATTTGTGCTATAAATGTTTAATAAATCACTTTTGCATAGTAATTTTACGTGTCTAAATCCAGATGTCCCCCCTGCATGTCTCCTGTGTTACAGATGTTTTGGTCAGCCTCTGTGGTCGTGCAGCTGTGCCCTGCAGATCCTGTTATCTGAGCTGAGGACATTCTCTCAGCTCTGTTCTGTAACAAACACTCTATTGTCCATCCACACGCTCCTCCTCATTGTGTTTGAAAATGTTCAACAGAGACAAACACTATTATGTTATGTTGGTAGAGACTGGCGGGACATTCACATCAGTGCATTGACCCATCCTTTATGCCCATTATTAGACTTTCTAATGAGTCTAGTTTTAATTATGGAAAACAATTACCACACATCTGCAGGAATAATTATTACCAGTTCAAATCATTTTGGATGTGAGTAGACTGTAGACACTACAGGATTGGACGAAGATGCAGCTTGATTGTGGTGCAGATTCTTTTTATAAAAGAAGTTTAGCCAACTTATCCCAAGTATGTATGTCGGATTTAACTGGGGTCATGCTGGTTGGATACATACAGTGTGATAACTTAAATTATACCAATGCATCATATTCTGTAATTTCCTCTTGCTTGTACCAGCGGGACAGAAAGACCACACTGGATCTAAAACATTCACCGTTTTGGAACAAGCATGTGTACCCTCAAACAAACTGTATGATGTAACATGCTACCACGTGACACTCATCTGTTACTGTTAAAACACACATCAATGAGCTGCGGTTATTCGGCATCATGAACTCGCAAACTGATGTGTGATGTTGAGCGAGGATGGAGATGGACGGAGGGGGAAAGAGAAAGGGATGAAAAGAGGTGACATGCAAGGGACACAATTGTCCAAAAGGAGCACGTCGTATAAAAGAAGCAGACATAGCCGCTGTGATGTCACCCATTGATTCGCGGGCTACAATTTGTATTTTTGTGAACGTACTTGGATGAGAGGGTAGTAACTTGTCAATCATCGGGCACGCCATTGTAATACATACCCTGCTTTACTGTCTATTTTAATCTAAAAGGGACCATAACTTACAAAATGAACATTGTGCTGTACTAAAGGAGTCTGGGAACTAGTGTTTGAGACCATAAACCAATCAGGAAAATGCTCTAAGGGGTAATAAATCAAGCACAAGTACAGTCACTTTCTCACTGACTTCTATATAGTCAGACTTATTTTTAGCGTCGCCCCCTGCTGGCCGTTTTAAAGAAAGCAGGTTTGAGGCACTTGAAGCCAATGTGGACCAACACTCAAAATAAAGTAATAAATTGCTTTCCCAATACACAATGTGTATTTTGAGTATTTTGTAGTACTCTGAAGTCTGCTGAAGGTAATCACAGCGTAGGCCTTCTATATTTTTTATTTATTTAACCTTTATTTAACCAGGAAAAACACATTGAGATTAAAAACCTCTTTTACAAGCGCGTCCTGTAAAAAAGGCGTCCTGGTGTCCTATATTGAGAGTTACAGAATATAAATACGTTAGTGTTTAGATGAGGGATGTCCGACATTGGCTTTTTTGCCAATATCCAATATCGTCCAGCTGTCAATTTCCAATTCCAATATCAACCGATACAGATACCAATATATGTTTATTACTGCAGCCGCACTTGTTTACACACTTCAGGACACAGTTTGATGTCGTCATCATTTGGTAAATCGGTAAATCCAGGCATTATTTTATCGGTTTTCATTATATTATATTGACAGATATTACATTTTATGCCAATATCGGACATCCCTAGTTGAGCTAGATGACAAAATCACCTTCAAACACAATAAAGACAGTCTTAAGATACTATAACAAGTCCATTTTTTGTGAATTTTCCTGTATTTTGTAGGTGAAACATTGTTGAAGCTGTTTCTCTGTTATGGATTAAGGTTGGTGTAATTTATAGAGGATCTTCTGGCTCCACTCTAAAGCCTTGTTCATCATTCTGCCCTCGGGTTTATTACCAGTGATGCTGATAGTACTCATCGCTGCATCTTGCACGGAAAAGCTGGATATTCTCTATCTGGAAGACGTGCCGGGCATATGTTATTGTTTATCTATAAATCCTCATTAGAGAGGCTGCCGTCTTACATCACTTCTATACTAGACTGGGACTCGGGGCCATTTCGAACTGATCTAATGACTGCTTCTTCGCTGCAAGTCCCCTCAAGTCTGCTTGGACGGTCTGCTTTTAGTTGTTATGCTACAACCACCTGGAACTCTTCATGAGGCACCCGAAAAATTAATGATTTGGTAAACCTTGGTAGATTTAAATTCATGATCACGCAGCTTGTTTGATCTATCTCTCTGATCTCGATCTGTTAATTAAGCGTACTTGTGTGTTGATGTATTTTATCATTTTCTTTTATCTTGTACCTTTTATTATTGCGTCATTTTAACGTGCTGCTCCACATCGTTGTAAATGAGGGGCATCCTAATGATTTTATAAGGTTAAATAAAGTTAAACAAATGCGTGGACATTTTCTGCTTAAAAATACCCATCGTCTGATGGCGATTCAGCTGCGGATGAGAGATGCAATATTTTCTACCTCGCCGAGTGTTTGACAAAACCAGCTGCAGCCAACCACGTGCGCCACATTCACACAA
>NW_007579536.1:77217-95000 GCF_000690725.1 Stegastes partitus | reverse complement strand
CTGTCTCAAACACGTCGGCATGTCATTCACGGAGAAAACCAAAGGAAGGGGAATTTAAAAAGCGTCCAGTATTTTTATGTCCGAGTCTTTTCATGAGAGATTAAAGTGTATTTAACAGAGCAAAGGATTAGAGAATAACTCTTGACTTCAAGACATAATGGGAGGATTTACAGACATTTTCTCTCTCTGGCAGGAACTCTTTTTTTTTTTTTTAAAGAAACTTTATCCAAAAGTACAAATTGAGGTGGACATTTACAGTTTATTGCCCATTTAGTGCCCTCTGACGGCACAAGCAATTTATATTAGTGCAAGTCTTCCTTTTCATTTCACTGTCGTTAAAAAAAATAAGATATAAAACTACATCTTAGGTCAAGTAAATCAATTAGCTGAAGACAACATCCAGTCCAAGGTGATGGTTCCTCTGGGAGAAGCAAAACAACATGTTGTCATTTTGCAGACTTCCCTCCAGCCAATAGCCAGGCCCCAAGTTATTCAAAGCGGCACACGTAATCTCCCTTTGCTCCACCTATGCAGAGTTTAGTAAACATGTCTGTCTGCGCTGACTGAATCCACTCGGCTATTATGGGACAAAAAGCCCACCGGATCCCCCCAAAAACAGGCCGCTCAAAGCTCTCTTTATGAGTGGGCTGTGAGGTGAGAGTAATAGGCCTAAAGACAGTGTAGACCGTGGCTTCTCAACCTGCTACCACTGGGGCCACATACCAAAGGATCCCATTGGGCAGGGGCTGAATAAATCCCCCTCCACGGCTGATTAATTGAAACCAATGGATGGGGTGTCAGGAGGAGGAGAGAGGAGGAGGACGACGAGAGAAAGTCCAGCGTTGTCAGATGAAGGGAGGGATAGATGGCCGCCCAGAAGCTCGGGGTCACTCGCAGGTTACATCACCCTGAACGCTCGGCAAAGTCGGGGATCTCCAGTTCACCCTCGATGCTAAAAGCTGTCCCGACGGTGCTGATGTGTTTACATTCAGTTTAGCTAATCCACAGGTGTCGTATGTTCTAAAACGACACACCCACAAGTGAATGATATGAACCCTATTCAGGACTTTTGTGGTCTCATGGACCCCAGGACATTTGGTTTAGGTGACTGGCATTTTTTATTTTATTAAAGATATTTTTGGGGCTTTCCTGCCTTTAATGATAGTTTGACAGTGAAGACAGACAGACAAACGTGGGGGAATGACATGCAGCATATAAGCCGATGGCTGGAATCGAACCGCTGCCTCGGGGATTAAAGCCTCCATACATGGGTCGCCCACCCTACCCGCTATCCGGGCACCCATTGTTTTTTTATTTTGAGGGATTTTATTTATTTTTTAAATATAAAAGAGGGACATTTATCATGCATTTAGAACCAAAAATACGTCAACTTATCAGGAAGTTTATTTAACATATTTATTATTATTATTTATATATTTTGCACATTTTCTTTCTTGGCATCCAATGGACCCCAAAAGATCTTCTACGTCCTGAATAGGGTTAAACATGTTAATGATGAGGGCAGAATATCAAGATGTCAAGACAGGTTGGCAGAAGAGTCTCAGCAACTGTGGTGAAATATTTTGAAGGCAACTTAATAAGAGCTTGTCAGAAATTACCTTCATATGTGACAAACAAACATAATCTTCCTCAGTAATCTACATCTAACTATGTTGTAGCTTAGATGAATGCTCGTTGTATCCTAGCGTATTCAGATGATCTGTTCAAACGTCGATGCATCTTTTAATCTCAAGGTAAACGCAAAGTGCACAAGCAGGTTTGTGAAAAGCTCAATTCGCAGCTGTCAGTCTGTATCAAATGTTCAAAGTACTTTGATTTATTAAAGTTGTATTTATGCAGCGCCAATTCCCAACACAAGTCATCTCAGGACACTTCAAGATGGTACATTATTAAATTATAGAGAGAAATCTAATGATTCCCTTTGAGTAAGCACTCGGCCACAGTGGGGGGGAAAAAATCCCTTTTAACGGAGAGAAGCGTCAGACAGAGCCAGGCTCAGGGAGGGCGGCTATTTGCATCCGCCCGAGCTTTGCAGGCCTTAGATAATCTGATAATCACAAGTGGATCTAAATGCAGGTGATTTTACCCAAAACGCACATAAGGACATGTTTAATCTGCTTTGGAATAGACTTGATATGTGGAAGCGAATGTATGTTCAGAGCACAGAAGACTACAAATAAATAAAGAGTCAACTGAAATAAACACAGTCGTGCACAGTTTAGGTGTCAGCCAGTGTTTTTTAACGACAGAGCGAGGATAAAAGTGGCCCAAAATGTTTGTATCTTTCCACGCTGACAACCCAAGAAGTGCCCACTTCATATAGTGAGCTTCTGAAAAGAGTTTGTGGGATTTAAATTGATCTCTGAAGCTCTCACGTAGTTCTGTCATGTTTTTTCTTTGTGTACAACCGAGAGCAACACCACAAATTAGAGATTCAGCTTCCCTCAAGTCTGACTCATTATACCCTCATGAGGTTGTTTTTGGCCAGCCTTCGAGTGTGGCCATTTTAAACAGGTGTAAACACTATTGTGACTGAAAGCACTTTTGTACAAACCTATTTCTCTGAATTCTGGTATCTTTAGCTTGTGTTAAACATCTAGGTAACGGTTTGAAGCACCAAATATTCAATACAGAGCTGTCTGTCAGGTAAAATCTTGTACATTCTTGGTAATTCTGTGGCAAGTGGCTCCAGCAGCAGAAGTAAATGCACAACTAATAACACATTGAGATTTAATCACCAAGTAATGCTCTGGGGGTCACAGCCTGTATGCACAGCACTCATCAGCACCACGACTTTTAACTATGACTCCAATTTTTTTGATCTGGGATTATTCTGTATTTTAATCCACTATGCTAACACCAAATTCCTCTTGGCTGGCTGCATGATTGAGGTTTTTCTCTGTTTAGCAGCATTTCCACACAGCTGTTATTGGAGAAGTAAAATCTGATCAGATATATTTAAACAGTGACGCATAATTTATCTGTACGTGGTATAAAAAGATGTCGAGTGTTGCTCCCTAATCTTTGGTAGCACTTTTTCTTTATTTTGTAGTACAAGGAATGGCGAATGCATCATCTTTAGGTATCGTTTGCTTCGAAAACCGGGTTTATTTTTATGAACTGTTCAATATTCAGGTTTGAAAAAATAGTGTTTTTCCTCTCCCTCCATGTGGCGTTATCAGTTTACAAACCAGTAGTGGGAACCTTTAGTGGCTTCACTTCGCAAAGTTCTTCCCCAAATCTCGTCACTTGTCTCGCTTTCTTTCTTTTTTGGGGGTATTTCTTTCATGGGATATTTTAAGATTAATTCTGACACAGACTTGAACTCATTTCAACTGTTTCCAAGCACAAGACAACGTGTCTAGTTGGTTAATCAGTCAGATAAGACAGACATCAGAAGAACAGGTCTGTCTGTTAGCTAAAGCAGGCAACAAACTACTGAGTCGTGTAGTTTTTGGTCAGTGGATTGGTCATGTGTCCGGGGAAATCTGTGAACATACTGTTCATAAAGTGGAACCACATGTTTAGATGGTCAATTGGAAAGCCAGTTTCTAATATAGACTGCTGACAACAAGGAGTGTCTGCTCTGCCAAAGTGAAATGTCAATAATCACAAAATATAAAGTCATTTTATGCTACATTTAACTAAAAGCTTCTCCAATTAAAAAAATCAACACCCTCCAAAGCTCATCTAGTCTATGAATCTTTTTTAAGAATGTCATATTTTAAGGGAGCCTTTACGCAACCCACCAGTGGTCCACGGTTACATAAAGAACTGGTATATTATTAGATATTTCAGTATTACCTCCATCTGTGTCATGTTGCTCCTTACCTTCAGATAATTTTCCATGACGAGGAACTCGATGCAAAAGCAGCATCAGCCCTTCAAATAGTCCCAAACGCCTGATGACTGACCAACTTCTCTATCTGTGTGATACTTATAGCACTAAACTTACCAGACTGGAATCCCCAAATGCCTCCCCTGGAGGGGAAAGGAGGGGAGAGGGGGGGGAGCTGGATGTGTGGGCATCTTTGTAAGAAAGTAAGGTGGGGGTCGGGCTACGAAGGGCTACGAAGGGCCACGGAGGGCGGGTGTGGTCATGTCAAAGGTTAGAGGGTGGGCAGCATGTGTCAGAAATCAAACTTTACACTTGTGTGTGAGTTTCTACATATAGGACATGCTTCTGTATTCTGCTTATGTGTGTGCATACGTATGTGCAGGTGCTATTATCTGGGAGTTTTATTTCAGGAATGATCGGCTCTGCACGATTGTCGTCGGATTTCCAGTCCCGTTTTCGTATTTTAGTCACATGCAGGATTCATGTAAATACCATGAAACCAATTCTACTGGCGGCATATGCCCGATGTGTTTTGACAGCCGCTTTCACGTCCATTGTCCGCGAGTGTGAGATGACAGCAGCCTGTCAAGGCATCGCGAAAATAATCTCCAAATCCAATTCAGAAATAGGCTGTTCTCTAATAAAACAATGGTTTAACACGAGTGTGAGCGAAGCGAGAGCGAAGGGAAGAGGCAGACTGAAATAGAGACGGACAGTGAGAGCGCTCTGAGAGGAAGGAGGAGTGACAGGAAGGGAGGAAGAAAAGAGTTGGAGACGGAGGGGTGAGGGGCCGCGATGCCTAATGTGTGCAGACAGGCAGGCAGGTCTAAGCAGGAGCTGCTGTAGCCATGTGCGCCCACCCACCCACCCACCCCGGCCGCACACCCACCCACCCCCCATCCGCCCTCCCCTGGCTTGTTCACTCATTTGCTTAACAAGTTCATTTGTGCGTAGGCCTTCATCGGGTATGGCTGTCAAGTGATGCGCGAGACTGGCCCGCGGAACTGTTGGCCCTCGCAAGCTGTTCACCTGCATCCCTCTCCTCACCCCTGCACACCCTCGCCCACCCACGCATGGAAGGACACACACACATTGTGCCAAAGCACAGACATGGCATCCCATAATGCCAGTAGTGTGAGCACATCGTGTGTGAGTACTACTTTCAAGCTGTGAAGCTGACATTCACTTTCTCTTTGGACTTGTTTGGTTGATCGCAAAGCTGGAAGGATTAGTTAAACTGAAAATACATGTAAGAAAACTAGTTTGATTGTTTAATAATTTATCAAGAAAGCTACAATATGAGGATTTGCTGCACTTCTTTAACTATTGTGATGCAAATTGTGCTTTTAGGTTTTGGTCAGCTAGCACAAGAAAAATGTTCCTATGGCCAAACATAGGATTTGGTTTCCTGTACGGAGCCCAGAAGGTGTCACGGACACACAAAATATCTTCACACTGTTCAATTATTAACCCTCGGAACCCCAAAACCTTCTTTAATAAGACTCAAAATATACACAATTAATCAGAGCCCGAAAATGTAAAAGCAAAAACTGTCCAACGGTCCAACGGTCCTTGAACTACTCATCTGTGATGTCCTGTTCCAGCAAATCTAAGCTTTAAATCAGGAGATTTCATCCAAATTTGCTTTATTCAATGTGTCTCATCTTAAAATTCACCAAAAATAAACTGTCTGTAAAATACAAAAACAAAATCTAACTTCTGCACTCCTCAGGGGGAACTGTTAAGTTTTTATTGCTGCTGCTGCAACCAAAACTCATGATATAAAGTCTTTCCAGGTATAGACACAAACTGCAAATGTAAGTAGCAAAATACTTAAAGTAGGTAGACTCTTGTTTCTTTTGTTGACATGTTGATTTCAGGCTTTTAAAATTTAAACACTCAGTTAAGCTGCACACTACATCTAGTGGATCCCCAAGGCAACACAATGTTGTGTTGAACAGCCATAAGAGCAGATATAAAACCTCATTATGCGCACGTTACTTTAAGATAAAAGACAGAATGGACCACTTTGTTTCTTCTTTGTTGATCTTTGAGTTTTCTCTTGAGACCATTTGTCTCTCTGGGATCAGCTCTAGATATTTAATAAAACAATGCAATGAATCTAAACTTCCTCCAAGTGCTCCTCTCTTTCTACTGCGTGTCTGTCAATGTGATTGACTAATTACTGACATTTACCAGTTTGCTTTCTTCCTGTTCCTCAAACACAAACTCATCTTTCTCCACCTCTTGTTTTTGCCTCTCTTCCCCGGAGGCAACATTAACAAACATCATCTCTGCGGAGTCGCCCTCAATCCTCGTACGGCACAGCGAGTAGTGTGCTGCTTCAACACGAGCGTGCACATATGCGTGCACGCACAGCGTTCACATGCAGCCTCAACGAGCATTATCAGCCCTCCACCTCCACTCCCCCCCACGTTTCCCTGCTAACGTGGTGAGCGCGCTGCCTCAACGAGCCTCATCATCAGCTCTTTTCTCCCCTGTTTTTTTTTTTTTTTTTTTTGCTTCCTACAAATCCATGACAAAGCTGATGAATTAGCCTCATCAGCCTTTTCTCCTCCTCACCCGGTTTCAGAGTTTTGCTTAAACTTTGTGGAAAAGTTGCAGAGCAATGAAATGTAAATGCAGGTTAGAGCAGAGCTGTAACATTTAACTGCTGAAGAAAGTGGGTTGCTGCAATAACACAATCAAATGATTTAGCCTCGGCTCTGTGCATCACACAAGATACAGCTAATGTGAGTTCTTTAGATTCACACACTATATTTGCAGAGATGAGACTGATTGCATAATATTGATGCACTTGTAAAGTTTTTAATGCAAACCCTGATTATTGGCAGATAAATATTTCCAGCCACATTAGTCTCAATGCCTGCACAAGTATAAGTAAGATGAACCTGGGGGAAAAATTGCACATGCAGCAACGGAATTAGCAACTTGCATGTGTTTCTAGTGGAAGTTTTGTGCTATTAGAGGAGCATATTGTCACCGTAGAAGTCCGCTGTGCTTTGATCGACAGTAAGAAAAGCTGCCACGGTTGAAAGCTCAAGTTAAACTGCCAATCATTGTGTCTACATGCACACTAATATAATATTTTCTTCAGGTTTTGGGCAATATTTAAATGAATTTATTTGCGTCGACCCATCCTGGTTTAGTCATTCTCCTGGTTTTGGAAACCTGCGAATGTGGTTGCGTCAAAATTAGCCGAGACAGCGTGGCATATAATCACCTTACAGTTTTTGGGTGCACTTAGGACTGTAGTGAACGTGTAAATGCACTAATTTAAATGCATTTTGTTGAGCTACGGTTTGAATGAAAACCTTTTCACGTCTTGAATAGCCATAGCAGGACGAGCACAGGTGAAACAAGTTGCGTAATAACGTCTCGGGTCCATTTAACGCAGCAGCGCGCACAATACCGTCAGAAAATGGAATGCAGCCGTTGTGTATGTTCTCAGTTACAATCGTGCTTTTCATGACAAGTCTGAATATCTGCAGGGGAAGCTGTCTATTGCAGCTTAGACTGTGCATAAAGATGGATTTCATGACAGCTTCTAAAAGTGAAGCCAAAACATGTTGGACATGAGCACCGCCATATTGCGCTTGGTGATTTGTAACCGAGTCTGGACAGGAGTCGCTTTCTTGCTTTACTTTTCTATGGTTTCATCTTAAAGTAACGTAGCTTTGATCATGCGGCTAAACGGGGCATTTTGGAGTTTGTGATCACTCACATTCTTGCCTCATACAGACTGTGGTAAAGTTGTGTCTGACGGTGTCCTTAATTTTACCAAACAACGCAGATTAAAATGGCAGTTGTCACCACGGACAGGAGGACAACTTTCAACTAAAACCCACAAAATAAGATCAGAATTGAGCATGAGGCAGGCAGTAGTAAGCACCAAGATGTTAGATCCTAAATGCTGTGGCAGAAATATGATTTGATATCTGGATGCATACATCGAACTGGTCGAGTAACTTCATAAACAGTGAGAAAAATGCAAACGCTGAATAAATGATAACCTATTGAACAAGCCTTAACATCTGTACACTTATCATTTCATTCCTTTCTCCAGCATGTTTGAGCCCTCATAGTTTCATAAGTACAGGAGGTAACCACATTAAATTTTCATTGCTGAAAAACACAGCTGAGCTCTGTCAAAAACTGCAACCGAATCAATTTCACATTTGCTCCAGGTGACACAATGTAAAGCCAAATCCTCCCTTCTCACAATGCTTTTTTCTACAACCAACTCTGAGCAATAAAATCATGGAATATATCACAGTTTCAACTGCAACACTACCAGTTTAATGTCTATGACGTGTGCAATGGAACCAAACATTGGTGACTTGGATGTTGTAATCTGCCTCCTGACAATTCACTGGAGACTTTAAACTTTGCCGTGTCATATTTTAACACCGCAAATGTAGTTTATGGTTGTGAAATATAGAAACAACATTGATGCTCTCATGCTGTATATAATAGTTTAGACAAATTACATCTATCAAACAAGTTGATGGTGTTCTGGGCTTGTTTGAGACTTCCGCTCTGATAGCGTTTCAATTCTTGTTCTGTCAGTTTTATTCAGTCGGCCTGTTTCCATCGTCAGATTGTGAACAACGCTGATGCTTTTCGGATGATGACTCTTTAAATTATATCCCCAGACTGACTTTCTGGATACCAGCGAATGGTCACACGTTTCTGGTAAACAGTTGGTAAATCATTGTTTTTCTGTTGTCATGATAATCAATGCTCAAGACATTAGCATAAAGTAGAAGTTAACTTGTAGATCAGGCCTTTGTACATGTTGTCACTTATGCTTCAACATCATGGCTTTACTTGCTTAAGTAAATAGAATCTCAAACTTTGCAAAGTATGACTGAATCAGAAAATTCTTTTGACACAGGAATAATTATGACTTGAAGATGAGCTTGGTATCAAATTGCTGTTAAAAATGAGACGTTTCATTTGATAGGACTTGTTTTGAACAAACACTTTTCCCACATGGTGGTATGACCTTTGAAAGTTTATCCAAAATGCACTTTTTTAAAGATCTCTCCAGTGAATTATCAGTAGACAGACAACATATCCAGGGTACCAATGCTTGTTTCTATTACTTTATGATACAAAGTGGTGCAGTCTTGCTATTGAAACTATGATACATCCCATGATTTGCTGAATGCTGAATGTTAGCCCTGAATATTCCATTTGGACATCTCTTATGGCTTATGACATTATGAGGGCCTCAACGATGCTAAAAGACGTAATGTGAATTAAAAAATGTGACATTTCAACCCGCCCCGATGTACTTTAAGGACCTGCTTATAGAATGAAGGTGCAGGTTTGCATGGTTTCATTAAATACACTAAAGTTATCGTACATGGTGGGATCCGCTGAGAACTTCTGTTAGATTTGGTTGATTTCATATGCGATGACCCACAAGAAAAAGACTATTATCTATACCGAAGAAGTTTAACTCTGGAACAGAGTCCATGAATTTGACTTGACAGACTAAGAAAAAACCTGGTAGTTGGCTGACAATGACGTTCCATACTAATTTCCCTCAGTGTCAGACCTGCGGTGTAGCATCTCACTAATCTGAATTTGAAGTGACCTACAGCCATTTTCAGGAAAATGCAGATCACAAAGGTTTAGTTGGTTCTTCTTTGTGATGAGGAGTTCATGGAACCCGTATAAACCGTGGTACAGTTGGAGATTGAGGTCTCCTCAAACTACTCATCACTAGGCTTATCATGATCTTATGATAAGCCTAGTGATGAGTAGTGGCTTATCTTCAAGCAAACGCCTGGCATGGAAACAAATGCAACCTTGACTGCTTTTTGGAAACCCAAATTGATCAGAAATATCATTTGGTGTCTTTGCATCTGCCTTTATTTATTCATTTAGCCTGAAGTCAGGACCACGAGGGCCTACTGACAGTGATCACACTGGAGTATAGTCTCTATCCATGTTGATCTCAACGGTTAAAGACCCCATGCTGGTTGGAAAACGCTGCCCTATGCCACTGAAGCAATGGGCAGTTCACCCTTGCCATGACCCAAACATTCTTCAATAGAGTGTTTTTGCCTCAGGAGGGTAACTCAATCAGGGGTACCAACCACACCGTGACCTACCCTTATATGCATTTTACTCACTACCTCTTATATATAGATAAAAAGTGGTGGGTGGTGGTGCCTACCTACCTCTAAGCAACCCAGTGACTCCTGTTCAGATATGACCCTTTACCTCCTATTATAGCCTCACAGCGATAATAAAAGAGCAGGTAGAACTGCTAGTAGGTAAGAGGGCAACATGTAACATGCTTTATTACTGTGGCTTTGGCTGCTCTCTCGATCCGGAGGGGCCTCCTCTATTTCTTACCGTTGACTAAGACAAGCAATGACAAGTTTGACAGTGCTTTGACAGATATGATCCCATAACAACCTTTCACACTACAAGAAAATAGTGAGCCACCTCAAGGTCTGAGCACTTTAACCCAGGTCAGAGTTTGTGTCTCTCTTCTCTCCTGTCTCTGGCTGATGTCTGAAACCCTGTCATTTATAGCATCTCCACGGTGAGACGCCTCCTGAGGAAATGACCCCACAGTTTCTTATTTCACTTTAAGTTATTTGACTGCCGTGAGCTAATCTTATCTTTTTTTTCATACGCAGATTATCACAGATACGTTTTGCAGTTACCACATGTTTAGTGAGTATTAACTTGTTCATAATATTGCATCATGCGTCGAGCTATTCTGGATATGAAATCATAGTTCTGCCGTGTGTTGCACTCCAGAGGCTAAAACTGACATGGAACTCTTCTGGTTAAACTGTCAAGATGAGAATTTGCCTTTAAATGTGAAATAATAAGCTTGTGTACATAAAAACTTGAGACTTAAATGAATAGTTTAACATTTCAGGAAGTTGAGTTTGCTGCCAGTTTACTGTTTCCACAACTCTACAACAGATTTAAATACAAAATCCGGTAAGATAAAAGGTTTTTTGCTAAAATGGTGTCTTTTATTGGCTAGAATATGTAAATAATGAGTGAAATAAGCAGTCAACGCCATAGCTACTACAGCGGTGTACTGATGACAGTCTTAAAAAGATGCATTCAGACTTGCAGGCTTTCACACAACCTAAAGAACTAATGCTATCAACTTAGAATTTTGTCATGTAGAGGAGCTTTACACCAGAGATCTCCAACTCCGGTCCTCATGAGCTACTGTCCTGCAGGTTTTAGACGTTTCCGTCACACTTGACTCAAATGAATGGATCATTAACAGACTTGTGCAGACCTTAACAAGCTGTTGGAGATCCATTCGTTTGAGTCAGGTGTGACGGAAACGTCTAAAACCTGCAGGACAGTAGCTCACGAGGACCGGAGCTGGAGATCTCTGCTTGAAGCAACGGTGTAGAGTTTGGTCATCCAAGACAATTTAAGGCATAACGGGACTTCTTTCATGGAACAACTTTGATATATGTAACTTTGACACACAGAATGAGTTTTTAGGGGTTAAACCAACAACTGGAGGGACTTTTAAGTTTGTTTTGTTTTTTACCTTTGGACAGAGTTGCTTCCCCAGTTTATAATCTTTCTGCAGAGTTTTCCTGACATTGACTTTTGCATTTCAACTTAAAAACATGTATGTCAAATCTCAAATAACTGTAAAGACAGAAGCCAACTATAAATCCCGAGGAGCATTTCAGAAACCAGTCACTAGAGCTGAACATCCTTTTGCACTAACAGGAAGTGGAAGCTGCCTCTTACACTTTGTAGAAACCTGACAGCACCTCATGTCAGACGGTGAAAAGTGAAGCCACAGCTCAAACTTTTAGTACTGCTAGATTTATCTGAAAAACTTTTCTACTTTTGCAGCTTTAAAGAACTCCTGCCCCTATTCCTGTTTATGTGAATGAACAGTTCAGTATCAAAATTTCCCTCTAATCAGCTACGCATCTCTCCTCCTGGCAAGCCAATCAAGGCTGGTCAGCTATTCATTCACCTCTCCGTTTAGTCAGCATCAGTCGTTAATGCTTCTACTTATCCACCCAACCATGCACGTATCATCAGTGTCTTGTGGAGTATGAGTGTGTTCTTCTGCAAGGCAGCTGTGAGCCCGGAAGCCAAACTTAGTGAAGTCAGAGGGAGACTGAAGGTTAGAGTCACCACAGGGAGATGGACAAGGGGCACAAAACATCCACACACACATACAAACACACACACTTTCTATATCTATTTCTGTCTCTCTTTTCTCTTTTCCACATGTGTCTGTTCCCTTGCTTTGCTTGCTAAGCCTTGGTGCAGTGAGTAAACACAGCTACTTTGCACTTACGCTCCATAAACTGCAACACCTGCCCCCAGATGGGCAGAGTTTTTTCTTTGTGTGTGTGTGTGTGTGTGTGTTTGTGTGTGTTTGTGTGTGGGCCCCTGCTGGCTTCCTACGCTAGATGTAATGTACTGAACTGTATATTAGCAGCTACCGTAACATTATATATGACATCCATGGATGTTTCACAGCCGATTCCGTTTCAATAAATTTCGTAACAGCTTCCAGATATTGTGGATTTTTTTTTTTAATATTCCTGCCAAAAAAAAAAAAAAAAAACTCAGCTCTGTTCATGATGTTTTAACTAAAAAAGGGGGTTATTTTAGGAGAACATCAAGCTGCTAAACTGGCACCGAAGCCGTGACAGCCTGCAGGGCAGACAGACTAAATATGTCTACGTACGCTCATATAGACAGACAGACATAAATGGAGAAAGTAGGTGTTGGAGTGCAACAGCCCTCTGGATGAATGCCACCACAGTGGAAGAATCTGTACTTTTCTAAACAACAGGCCTCATTAGCTTCTTTGCAAGGCACCCTGTGATCCAGAAAATCTGCTTATATACAAAGAAATAATTTGGGTCAGTTGTTGAGGCTATAAGTTTTCTTTGAGTTACGACTATTTGAAACTAGTAGCGACGAGAGTTTCAGAGTCTAACAGTGTCATTTCCGACACTAAAATAATGACGCGCTGAGTGATTTCCTAAAAGTACAAGAAGTCGAAGCGATGACAGGTCGATCAGAGCTGTGTTTTTTTTTTCTTTTTTTTTTGTAATATGGAAATGGAACTATCTTTTCTTTCACTAAAAGGATGTCAAAGCCAATCACCAGCACTCACTTAGCAATTACCACATCCATCTGAACTCCTTATTACTGCAATTACTAGTCAAGCATGTCTTGAAATCACACATGACCTCCGAGTATTGTCCCAACGTGGCGAGGTCGGTGCACCGCTGTGAGGAAGGATGTGACCCATGTAAAGACGGAGGAAATGAAGGAGCGAGGGTTTGATCGGAGCTGGGCGGCCAAACTACTTCTGAGACTGGATGTTGAAGAATTTTAGAAACAGGAGAAGTATTTTGAAGGTAGTGATGGAGATAAAGGAAATGACTGAGCGTAGACGGCGCATTAACGGAAGGACAGTCACTTTGCTGGCCACATGCGTAGAGTTTTTGAAATTAAAAAAACATTATAAAGAGGGATATAGATTAATATTAGCATTGGAGAATTTATTTACCAATTTAAATCCATTAAGAAAAATACACTTGTAATCCCTACTGTTGTATGATATTAAACAATATGCAGTTCAATGAACAACTTCATCCCTTTCCACTTGTCCTATTTGTTAAGCTGTAAATAGAAATAATTAGCATTTTGGGACGTCTCGTTACACTGATCAAGTACACAGAAAACATCGGTATTAAAGAGCAACTGGCCCAACTTGTCCGGACGGTCCGGACTTTAAACGTAAGACCATTTTTGCAGCGGTCGCTAATTCATTTCTCTAATGTGACCTTAGTTCTACTGTTAATAGTGTAGGTGTGTGTGTGCACAAGCAATCAGTATTATCAGCTCAGTCCACACTTGAGTCAACCTACAGTAATCAGCTCAGACAGTACCGACCCACAGAGGTTTCTCCCGAACCTCCTGATTACATCAATTACCACTGGGGAAATGTGAGAAGAAACAAGCAATGACAAGTGGAAAACTAATTTAAAGGGGCTGATTTTTTGAATTTCTGACAATCAAGACAGAGTGTAGCAACAATTATAAGACAATACAGTGATCAAACACAAAAGCACCAACAGGTGAAGTGTATGCTGATCATCTCATTGCAATGTTCTGTTGGGAAACCTTTGGTCCTGGCTTCTTGTTTATGACACATCCCGTCCACCTAAACACTATTGCAGACCAAGCACATCCTGCAGAAATGCCTACAGCATCCCCTGACAGCAGCGGACAATTATTTTGATAGGCACACAATAAAAATAACTCAAGGACCTTGACAAAAAGCCCACTGTGTTGACCCAACCTCCGAACTCCCCAGGTCCCAATCTAATCAAGTATTCGCGCAATGTGTCGGAACACGCCCGATCCGCAGAGACGCCACCTCGCAACCCACAGGACCCGAAGGATTCACTGCCAACGTCTCAGTGTCAGACACCTCAGGACACTCGCAGAGGTCCTACGTTCATACTCTGACGGATCTGTAGGCAGGTGGTTTCGATGTTGTGGCTGATTGGTATATGTTGTACACATGGCTGGATGGATTCACCTAATTTAACAAACTTGTGTTACATTTCTTCAACTTTCTGCCTTCTGCCATCATCCACAATCCCAACAGTTTTTTCTTGAGATGACTGAAAAGTTTCACTCTATACCAACTCCATTTTTCTGTGACGGGGAGACTTTGAGGTCCCGCTGGGATTCATCCATCCAACTAATTTTACCAAAGTAGAGAAGGACTTTGCCCACATAACTGATCTGTCAAAGCGATTTGTGTTTCGGTGGAAAAACAAGCCCCCCCCTGCCAGGCAAGCCAAAGCGCTTACATACCAACAAGTTATGATGAACTTCACAGTTATCTGTGGCGTCACTGACCACCAAGTGCTTCGGTTCTGGAGAATTTATTTAAAGAACAACTCAACTCAAATCTCCTACGTCTAAAAATGCTGCAGTTCGATAAGGTTTAACTATCCGTGCACTTTCCATTGATGCTGAGATCTTTTCTTGCAGTAGCGTGACGGTTAGAACAACTCTTTTAAACCGTGTACATGCCAATAAACCCATCTGTCTAAAAGTACAAGAACATTCTAATGCCCTGCAAGGTAACATGGGCGGTTTTACCCCGGAGTCAGGTCACTACTGTTCAATATGTGTCCCAGTGAGGTGACAGAAGGAGTCACTTGAAGTAAAGCCCAGTTCGTGTGAGGAACAACAAACAGAAAGGAGTGAGTTTTAACCCTTTGAAGTCCAGTTTCTGGGCATTTTTTTGTTGCTCCTGTCATATATTGACTTTTCAATCGTGGCTAGAAGTACAGAAAAGTCAAAAATGTGAAATACGACAAAGTTACAACGTCATAAATTATTCAAAAAAAAAAGGAGGAAAAAAAGTTGAGTTTCAGGGAGTTTTACAAAAATTGGAAAAGAAAAATGTAATCAACATGTACAACATTTTTCCCACAGATGTCACCAATATTGAGACATAAAGGGTGGCTCTATGTACTTTAGATAGATATTACTATTTATGTTTTTACTTTATTTCCATACTACGTTTGGTCTCCGTTCTCACTGCGTAAACACATCCTGCAGTTCAGCCTACTTCATCCGTAAAGTAACAGAAGTTTTCTGAAGAGTTTTATTTATATGTATTTATTTCACAGGATCTGGCTTGTGCAAACCATTTATTGTCACTGGATTTTAAATGACACGTGTAGAATAAATGAATTGTGATGAAATGTCACACTTTTAAGCCAAGATTCAGTTAATTTTCTCAATGGAATTATTTTACATCGTCTGGCTCTGATAAATGTTTTAAGTGTGCAGTTTTTTTTGGAAGATAACGTGCCTTTCAAACCTGCCAGCGGGATCTGTCTGAAGAAGAAGACGTATCTTCTATTAAAACTGCAGAGGACAGCAATTCTGTTAGCTGCGAGAGCACACGTTAATTCCTGAATGTACACCTGCCCAAACAACCACAGAATAGAGAAGACAATCTGTAGCCGCTCCACTGGTGCTGAAGCAAATATTTCATTTAACGGGACATCAGGAAGGAAGAGTCAATCACCAGGAACAAAATGTGGACACTCAGGCAACACTACCTGTTAAGTCCTGAAGAATTAAGTAAGTCCTGTCAGTCACAGCTTTGGGGGAAATATGGTGCGTGCGTTAACAAATCTAAACTGTCCAGAATCAGCGGATTAGCATGTGGACTGCCGTGAATGCTGCTTTAGGGAATTGTTCTCAGTCCACACACACACACACATACACGCACGTATACACACCTATGTAACTGGAGCTCCTACACACACACACACACACTGCAGCTCTAAATATCTACACCCTTCCACCCACAACAACCTTCCATTCCTGAATTCGGTGTGTGAGCACTTTGAGCATCTGTTGTGTTGGTGTGTTTGTTGTGCGGGTGCACAGAAAACTCCAAATATTTGTATATATGTGTGTGTGTGTAGGTGTCTGTGTGAGTGTGTGTGTGTGTGTGCGCGTGTCAACTGTGAGTGTGTGTCTGTGCTGCCTACAGAACTATCGCAAGCTGACTCAGCCTTGACAGTAGCAATCGGAAACAGGAGACAAGGACTTGGCTAACAACATAAGCCGGCAGCAAGGTCGGATGCACACACACACACACACACACACACACTGACAGACAAAGACACGCACACAAACGCACACCTTTTTTTTTTTTGTCTTTACCTGCTGTAATGGAAATAACTGTAGATCTTATCTTAAACAGATCAGAGGGATTTAATTGTTTCAAAGTGTTTCAAAGTCAGTCGACAGTTAATAAAAGAAAGCGGGAGCGAAGGATGTATGTGCCAAAGAGTGCAATTAAAGCGGCTTGTGGAGGGAGGTGGTGGTGGTGGTGGTGGGAGGAGGGGAGGGGGGGCATAAATATCGGCCTTTTCTGGACACTTCTGCTTTTCTACTCTGTCACTCTCTTTCACACACACGGCGGACCAGCCCACTTCCTTACCAACCCCATCTCTCACAGCGCTGCCCGGACTTCCCACTGCAATTACTTATAAAACTTTTCAGGGCCGCCACACGTGGTCGGGTTTTTAAAGAGCTGCGTCCCCCTCCTCACGTGGTGCGGGGGGTATTGAGTCGTCACAGACCCCCTGAATGATCACCGAAAAATAAGGCGGCATAGACAATAGCTCGTCTTGATGAATTCAATTCTTTCAGGACCCTGTACCGTTGTCCAGGCAGCTCCGGGCAAAACAATCGTTGCTTTGATAGTCCAAGAAACACACACTCACTCGGTTGCTCTTAGAAACTCCCTCTAACTACTTCCGAATCGGGATCTAAAGATGATATACATCTGACCGGAACTTGGGATTTTTGTTCAGTTTTGCTTATGCTCCCCCTCCTCCTCCTCCGGTAGTCTCCTTTTTTCTAAGTCTTGTAAGAAGATGTTTACTTCTGCTGGAGCCGGCGTGAGGTGCAGAAGAAACATCAGCACGCTCGCTTCCGTTTGCGAGTAAAAACAAAAAAAAAAGGAAAAAAAGAAAAAGAAAAAGAAACACAATATGACAGCTTGGACTGACCTGGTCTGCGGTGGAAGCAGCAATGGTGTTCGACTCAGACATGATTTGATGCTGTGACCCAGTGGTGCTTCTCTGCTGGCCACTGTAGGCTCCTTCATTCACACCTTGCCTTTCAGTTCCGCAGCGAAAGAGGGGGGAATAAACACAGTATACCCTCCCTTTTGCCCTGGCTTGATTAATGCCTGAATTACTTTCACCTCATTTCATCTGATGGAGCTCTGCTTCCTCTCCGCCTCTCTTGCTCATTCGGCATGGTTAGCCCACTCTCTCTCTCCCGTCTCTCTCTCTCTCTCTCT